>NC_059426.1:10844267-11096767 GCF_021028975.2 Sphaerodactylus townsendi | reverse complement strand
AAGAAGAAGAAGAAGAAGAAGAAGAAGAAGAAGAAGAAGAAGGAGGAGGAGGAGGAGGAGGAGGAGGAGGAGGAGGAGGAGGAGGAGGAGGAGGAGGAGGAAGGGGAGGGGGAGGAAGGGGAGGGGGAGGAGGAGGAGGGGGGAGGATTTATATCCCCCTTTCTCTCCTGTAGAAGACTCAAAGGGGCTTACAAACTTCCCCCTTCCCTCCTCACAACGAACACCCTGTGAGATAGGTGGGGCTGAGAAACCTCCTTTGAGCTGTGATAGCCCAAGGTCACCCAGCTGGAGTAGGTTGGAGTGTACAGGCTAATCTGAATTCCCCAGATAACTCAAGACAGGGAATCAACCCCAGCTCCTCCAGAGTGTGGGGTATACCTGATCTTAACCACTACACCACTGCTGCTACACTATAGCAACCCTGGACTTCCTTGGTGGTTTCCCACCCAAAAACTAACCAAGGAGTACCGAAATTTCTTTTAATAACTTTTTACTTCTTATCTTGTAGTTTTACCTGACACTATTTTTAGTCTTTTTCCCCCTTTTCTCTTCTCTATATTACTGGATTTCTAATCCTTTGACCAGATTATTCAATACAAGGAATTTAGATGCTTAAAATAAATAATGAAATTCTCTCCTTTGGGGAAACCTAATAGATTCTGACAGTTAGCAGAACCCCTTTTGAAAGATATGTAACTAAGGCCGTTTCCGCAAGGCCATCGAGGCGCCTCCACGCAGGCAAGAATTCCCATTTACCTCTCGTGTCGCCGTCCTGCAGGCCTCCTCAGCCCCGCCCACACTGCCCTCCGACCTCCAGGGGTCAGAGGACAGCGAGGGAGGGACTTAGGAGGCCAGCAGGACGGCGACACGAGAGGTAAATGGGAAAGGGAAGGGGAAACAGCGTGTCCCCGGGCGGTGCGGTTCGCATCCACTGAAGACACTTTTCTCGCTAAACAACAACCCTTTAAAGGGTTGTTGTTTAGTGCGGCCTGACGCCGCTCTGGGGGACGGGGAGCGAAGTCAGGTCGGCGCTGCTGGGCGCGTAAGAAGCGCCGCTTCGTGGAAACGGCGGCCTGGGGGGCTGCGTGCTTACCGCCCCCCCCAGGTCAGCCGTTTTTGGCCCGTGCGGAAAGGGCCTAAGTTATGGAAGATAGAAATTGGTAGATAATATTGTAACTTTTTAAATTCTTTCTTCCTTTTCTTTTCCTTGTGAAATCCTTTACTGATAATTTGTTTATTATGGAAGACTGTAACTGGTCATGATTATTACTTTCCTTGTTATTCTTGTATTATATGAAAAATAATAAAATTTATAAATGGAAAAAACAAAAACTAACCAAGGCAGACCCTGTTTAGCTGCCAAGATCTGATGAGATCAAGCTGCCCAGGACATTCTTCCAAATAAACTGCTCAAAAAGTGGGTGTGAGAGAAGTTCTTACTCAACGCCTCAAACAGTATCAATGAATTTTAAAATTTCACAAATTTCTGCTTGTGTAGAATAAACACAAGCAAACTGAATTTGTTAAAAGGTGAAGTTGATGCTGGCGGGTTTCAAAACAGAACATGAACAGGCCACGGCCACACAGCCTGGAGGACTCACAACAGCCAGAACAAGAAAGCTTTGCTCCCTGAAAAAGAATTAGAATACTCTATAGAAGCAAACACCCTGCAGATATTATTGATGACTGAACCATGCAAGAATTTCAGAGGCATTCGCAGAAGCAGAAGCTCTTCAAGAAATGATATTATTTGGCAAAATACATTTATGCATGATTTTCAGTGGCTATTACTGCTACCTGCCAATTCTGTGCAGCAGTTTACAGCAAAGGGCATTCATTAGCTATTAATCTGAGTTTATCCTTAGTGAGAAGCATCTTTAAATGTCTGCATTGATTGGGATCATTACATTATTCATTCTATTCAAGGAGGATTTCAGCATTATGAACATTGTTTTTATGGTTTTTGAGAGTTGTACATTAAAAAACCTAAACTGAGTGAAAGAGATTAACAGATACCCCCCCCCCCCACCATAGCAACAGTTTGTTAATGCCGATGCAAACACCATCATTAATTTTAATGGGATTTATATCAAGCTGCAAATGAAGCCAGATTTATTTTTTTTTAATGGATAATTTTTGAGTTTCTTCCTGAGTTGCTCCTGAGAAAGAGCTTCTTTCTGTCCAACATGGACGTCATCTAGAAGGGAACTAACATGTCTATAAAACAACAACAACAACAACACAGAACAAACCATTCGGCAGCCCTCAAGGATACACTTGGAGCAAATTTGTGTATAAGGATCAGAGAAAAGAAACAATTACAGGAAAAGAGCCTGTAGAGAAGGGGTTCCCAACTGTTTTGAGTCTGTGGGCAGGCTTGGAATTCTGACACAGCATGATTAGTGCAGTAACAACATGGCTGCCACAAGAGATGAAGCCAGCCACAAAATGGCTGCCCCAGGTCGATTCCGCACTTGGGTTATCGACCTAAGTTCGAGCTGTGTTCGACCTAAGTGCTCCGCACAACCACTGGGATCGACGTGGTTTTGTACCAGCTTCACCCCGTGTAACGGTCAAAGTTCCGACTCCAGTTGGGAACTACTACTTTTTCAGGGAACCGCGCTCAAACTCAGCTCGATTCCAGTAAAGTGCAGAATCTCTGGTGCCAGGAGTCCCCCATTCAGTCAATCACAGCTGAGTGTTTCGGGCATGTGTACAGCTGGCCAATAAAAAAAAATGCCACCTTCGTCCTTCCATTCCTGTGGCAGTTTTTTTTATAACGTGTGTGGGGATAGACAGAACATGGCCATAGAACAGTAGCCAATTGGAACCGAGCGGCAAAGAGGCACAGGATGATTCCACCCTCCGAGCTGGGATCAAGCTGGTTGCAGTGGGGAACAACAATGGCTTCGACCTAGGTTAGTACCCTTCTCAGGGAACTGGGTCAAACCTATTTTACTCATGTGCGGAATCGCCCCCAGTTTACCTTCCATCAATGTTGCGGTGGCAGCTGCTGCTGAAGCCAATCAAATCTCCAATGGGCAATCAGAAGCCTTGCTGGGCAAAAGCCCAACCTAGTCTCACTTACTTTCTAAACATACTTGGTATCCAGAAGGATGTCAGTAGGTGCCATAGCAACCATGGCCACAATGTTGGGGACTCTGTAGCAGAGTCGCAGCTTTTCCAGATTCCTCAATGAACTGAGCCAACCTACTGTTGAAGTGAATCGCCAGGAGTATGTACAATTATGGTTAATGCTTTCATAGGGCAAACTTCATGTTTGGTTTTGCTACTGAATGCTACTCAGTCCTGTATTTTATTCACAACTAGCAGGGCCGGCCATGCATTGCTGTGGCAATTGTCATTCTCATCACACTCTGCAACCCACACAGATGTCCATGCAGGTCCAATGATCCCCAGCATAGCCTTTTGGGGTGGTCAAATGGAATCCTCTTTCCCTTTTCTGTACTTTCTGAGACTTTTAAGGAAGCAACAACTAGATGGAAAACTTCTGGTGTCCTTTTACCGCTGTGCTATAGAGAGTGTCTTAACCTACTGCATCTGTGTATGGTTCTCCAGTTGCACAGTGGCGAATAGGAAGGCACTCCAAAGGGTGATCACTACTGCACAAAGGATTATCGGCTGCCCTCTTCCCTCCTTGGAAGAAATCTATAATTCCCGAAGCCTAAATAAAGCCCAAAATATTCTGAGGGACCCGTCTCATCCAGCACACTCTCTTTTCAAACTGTTACCATCTGGCAGACGATACAGGGCTCTCAGAACTAGGACAAAGAGGCTTAGAGACAGCTTCTACTCTAGAGCTGTGGCTATGCTAAACTCCGCTGCTTCATATTGATGTATTTGGGGCTGTGTAGGGATGGGTGGAGGAAGGGGAAGTGAGGATGATGTATGAGTCTGAAATTGTGTGCATCGAGGAATGCTGCTGTAAATTTCGTTGTGCGTGCACAATGACAATAAAATGCTTATGCTTATGCTTATGCTTATGCTTATGCTTATGCTTATGCTTATGCTTATGCTTATGCTTTTCAATGCACATCGTTATATGGTGCTGTCTTGTTTTTTTAGTGTAAGGTAACCCTTCCCATTCCACAACGGAACTGTCTAGAGTGCGAATCCCACTGTCCATGAGGCTGGTTGACACGCACAGTCCTGGCTTGGGGAAGGCAGAACTGGGGCAAGCAGGCTATCCCAGTCAGGCAGCAGAGGCAGGGTGGTGAGGTGTTCAGATAGAGGCCAGCTCCCTGGGTTCTTAAAGGGCCACGTGCAAAAGAAGCGGAGCCAGTAGTGTTGGTTCGCCCCCCACCCCATGGATTTTCTTAGAAGAAAAAGGCAAACTCCAGCTCACTTTTAGTAAAAGAGAGCTGTAGCAAATATGGGTGAGGAAGTGGGTAAGTGGTGGTTGGATGTGAGGGAGGGCAGAGTGAGGTGTGTGAGGATGAGCTGGATGTGTATTGTGTGGTAGCAGTGGGTGAGGCACAGAGAGTGAAAGTTACCTGCATGTGAGGGGGCGGGGAACCCCACCTGACATCTCACATGGCAAAGTGTGCATGTGTTTCACTTCCACTCGTATTACCTACCAATATTACCTATTTACTGTTTCCACTGCTCATCTCTGCCCATCTGCACGAACATTCTAAGCCCTCAGGCCACAGACAGACAGGCTGCATGAACATTCTAAGGGTGACAGTTAAACACAAACAGCTTCATGGCCTGGTGCGCCAGGAAAAAGACGTTTTACCTGGCTCAGGTATGGACTTTTGGTGGTTTGAAGGTCCAATTACCTGCCTGCAACAGGGAGGGACATCCTGTGAAAATTTGGGGGTGATCCGTCCAGCAGCTTCTGAGGGAGACCATCAGGGACAAACACACTATTAGATTTATATATATATATAGATTATGGCAGTCCCAGATGTCCCAGAATGCTACCTATATTGGATAACTACCACACAGGTTTTATGAATTCAGTCACTCATGGTAATGTTTGTGGATTTCCAAGGTGGACTTCTGAAACCCAGCAAAATCATTGTTCTGTCGTGGATGTGGGAAGGACAAATTCAACCACTGTATCATAAATACCAAGGAAAGGGCTTTAAATATGAAATATGGCCTCAGCACTGCAGAGAACAATACAAATAAGCATAGAGATGCTCAGCTGCCATTTCCTGGACCTTCTTTGTTCTAGAATGCTCTGCTTGGGTGCTGGTGCCTTGGGGACAGAACTAGTTAGACACAAGGACTCAAATGGAACATTCTTGAACAAAGAGGGTCCAGGAAATGGCATATGAATTCTCAAATCTTGCATCTTTCATCTGTCAGCTTTTGGTGGAAAAGAATATACCATTTTGTTGTAATAAAGGGAAGCTATCTTTAATATGATGCTGTACAGACCATTTCGGATAGCACACCAAAAAAATGAATGGCTGGAAATAAATGCAAGGGTCTCTTTAAGTCTCAGCCTTGTTGATTAAAGTTGTTCTTCACTGATGGAAATTGACCCCTTTGTAATGATCTACTGCCACATTAATTATTTAATCCACCAATTCAATTTGCCACCTCAAGAGGAAAGTTTTAGGATTCCCTAAATAGAAATATTTATTTTCTTCGTAAGTCGAGTCTGATCTTGCATCCTAATTCAACCGAACCTATGTGAAGACATATTTTCCTCAAAGCCAAGAAATTGTGAATGTGTGTACAGGCCATCAGTTCTGCAGGAAGGTGACAGATAAGGATGCATTTACCTGGATGAGGCTTTTAACACTGAATAGTGAACATTTCCATGGCACAGAGCAGTAAGGTGAAGTACTGCAAGCAAAGCTTTGCTCACAGACTGAATTCGATCCTGAAAGAAATCTATTTCCAACAGCCAACTCAAGGATGACTCAGCCTTCTTTCTTTCTGAGTCTGGTGAAATGAGTACCCAGTTTCCTGGGGGTAAAGTGTGTTGGAATATTCAGCCTTGTTTGCATGCAGGGACAGCAGAAGCAGGAGGGAATTCTGGGAAGCTGCACGAACATTCTAAAGGTGACAGTTAAAATCCGTTGGTAGTGTTCTTTCCCTCACTAAGTCTCTCTCTCGACTGTCTGACTGACTGACTGACTAAGTGAAAAGATGTTCTCTGTGCTCTGTAAACCAAATGCTGTGTAAAAGTGCTCTGACAAAGATATTGCATCGCAACCAAACTGTAACAAACTATGAGCCGTGCATGTAACTATATATGTGATACTTTGTTAATGTGTATATATTGTATATGTTTTCTCTCTCAGTTAAAGTAAAATTCTCCTTATGTTTATGAACTTCTGAGGTAAAACAGCTGGTCTTTTGAGAGATAAACTATTCTAATTTAACGTGCCGCCAGTCCACATTTCTGCTCGTTACTCTGCTTGACAGGATTATATATTCTAAATATACCTGCTGCCCTTCAAAGTGTAGATGATTGGGGAAGGCAATGGCAAACCACATCATAAACAAAGTCTGCCTAGTAAACTTTGTGATATGATGTCACTCCATGGGTCAAGAATGCTTGCACATGCTTGCACAGAAAAATACCTTTACTTTTTAGTCAACATTCATTATTCAGTTGTATAAGTGTTTCTTACTAGTGGATGGGTGATAATGTATCTCCAGTTTTGTATGGACTCTGTGACCGTTTATGTTTGCAGTACTTGCCTTGTAGCTGTTTGCTTCAGAGTGGATTCTTCCCTCCCCCCTTTTTAAACAGGAGATTCTCCTACTGCAAAGTGTCCCCTGCAGAGCCGGTCCTCCATTTGGCCTGTCCCCAATTTCTTGTTCTACCCATGTAACCTCCTGTTGGGGAGGCTGCTTGACACCTTTTCTTTGCAGGGGGAGAGGTGTCATATTTGATCTAGCATTAATTTGGCAGACCATGTAAGTTTAGGTCAATTTCAAGCGTCTATTGCTCAACCAATAGATCTTCAGTGTGTGTGTGTGGTGTCAGGCTCTCGAACGTGAAAATAACAGAGACCGTAGGAAAGTCCTAAAGCAGTTTATTTCTACAATGCGTAGAGTAACAGAGAAAGCTGAATCTAAGCTCTCCCACTTAGATCCAGCAATTATATCCTTCAGTCCCCCTCCCATTTGATTCCCACCAAATGCATTTCACAAAGTGTATAACATTTGCACTACAGAGCTTCAAGAAACCTGGGAACGTTCGCACCTTCCCGCAGGAGGGCTGGCGCCAGGGAATTGCCAGGGAGGGGAGAGGGAAACAGGAAAGCATTTACAGGAAACATTTGCAATTCCCACACAGCAAGACATCTAAGCACTGACAGGCATGGACCTGATATGTGAGGGGGGGGGCAGCCCTTTCAATCTGCTGAAAGTGGTGTCCAGAAGAGCAGAAAGAACTGCTGCTGTGTGGGTGGGAAAATCTTGATGGAGTGAGAAAACTCAAACAAAGTGAAATGCACGTTGATGACCTTCACTCACCCTGCAAAGAAAGAGGAAAAGTCATGTTTTCAGAGGTTTCAGAAACTGTGGAGATTCTCTGATCTGAGAGCGAGGTGAGTTCAGGAAGAGGAAAATGTGTGCATATCCAAGAATCCAACCTAAAGAGAATGACCACTCAATGTGAAGGTGACGACAACTACAGTAATGCAATCTAGCTGTTCACACACTAATTGATGTTTTCTCTTAATTAAAATAAGTGACTGTTTGCCATCTTCCTGAGCAAAGCATTTTAGGCTAAACAATCAGGGCCCGGGCTGCCCTATTGTGTTGCTCAGATAAGCAAAAGCATGAAAAATATATGGGAAAGTCAGATGAAATTAGGGCACTCATATACAATGAATTTCTTAATCCTCTTTAACTGAAACTGTATGAAGAATGGCTGCCATTTCCCCTAGCAATATGAATTAAATTTTGAGCTGACAGAGAATGAATTATCCTGATGACTCGCTCTTTCAGTTAGTCCCTGTATAAATGGAAAACAGATCCATCTTGATATTAGAAAGTTATTTAAACAAATATCCATTATACTTTTACGTGTCATACAAGACTGATGGACTTGGTGAGTCAGTTAATCTTACTTTTAAAAACAAGTTTTGAAATTATCAGTGTACTTGAATCACAAGGTGACAAGAAACTGCGGCCATTTTGTTCAACATTGTAGATATGTTGGCCAACAACATACTTATCAACCATTGGCAAAACTGGCCAAAATGGCAGACAAAGTAGTAATAGTGTTTCCTTTCTATATAAATCTTCTGATTATTATAATTTTTATTAGGCCACGTCACCAAGTTTAAAGCTATCCTTTTGTTCCCTGTTCTTCTTTGTAGGATATGCCGAGGTTGGGGGGCTGGATCAGTGATTCTTAAAGTTTTGATACACTGAGATCGGCTTCATGCCCCCCACCAGGATTAATTTTGGAGGCACACTCCCTTTACACTCAATATGACTCATTGTAGGGATGAGCCCCGCGAACCCAGCAGAGCCTCAGAAAGAGCGCATGGAATGCCTGTGCCATCTGTGTCCTTCTGGGCGCACATGCTCACCCATCCCCCAGACCCCCTGTGAGTCACAGGTCATGAACTACCTGACTCACGGTCACCAGGTGTCCCAGACAAAGGGGCTCCTGCCCCCAGGTATGGATTAGACCCAGACGCGAGCGTTTCCTCCCGCACATAGGCAACCCCATGATGTCATGCATCATATGATATTCTCCCGCTCTCCCGCTCTCCCGACTCCCATACACACCCCTATTGTAAACCCTAATACCGTGTTTCCCCGAATATAAGACAGTGTCTTATATTAATTTTTGCTCCCAAAGATGTGCCATGTCTTATTTTCAGGGGATGTCTTATTTTTCCTGTGTTCTGTTCGTTGGGCATGCTTCCAAACAAAAACTTTGCTATGTCTTACTTTTGTGGGATGCCTTATATTTCGCACTTCAGCAAAACCTCTACTATGTCTTATTTTTCGGGGATGTCTTATATTAGGGGAAACAGGGTAAAAGGTGCCAGGGACTAGCACACAGCAGAGTTGATGGGCGGGGATGTAATTGAAGGTTCTTTCCCCGCAAGTCCAGAACCAACCTTTAGAGAGCAGGATGTTCCCATACACGGGGGGAATGTCCTCCGTGTGTGTGCAGTTCCAATTGGCGGTCATATTTGTTACTTTATTTGGTTTCCATTGGACATGCTTTTAACTATTACCGAAAACTGCCTTGAACCGAAAGGTGAGCTGCCAAGTGCTTTAATAAATAAATAAAAATGTGTGGTTTCTTGATCAGCTCTCAGCGTCAGAGTAATGCAGAGAGTCCTTGTCACAAAAGAGCACTGAATTAACATAACCTGCCAATGCCCTCTTTGGGTTTCCAACTTACAATTAAATGACCGTTCCATCCCTGACAATATGTAAAAATTTGTATACCAAGCCAGATAATTACAAAAAATCAGTTGTATCACTTGTTAAGTGACTGTGTACATCAGGAGTCCCAAAATGGTGCTTGTGGTTGCATAGCACTCACCAACTCCTTTCCTGGAACTTGCCAATGTTTTTGGACAGTGGGAGAGGCCAAATTGGACTTTTGCATGGCTGAAGAAGAAGAAGAAGGAGGAGGAGGAGGAGGAGGAGGAGGAGGAGGAGGAGGAGTTTGGATTTATATCCCCCCCTTCTCTCCTGCAGGAGACTCAAAGGGGCTTACAATCTCCTTGCCCTTCCCCCCTCACAACAAACACCCTGTGAGGTAGGTGGGGCTGAGAGAGCTCTGAGAAGCTGTGACTAGCCCAAGGTCACCCAGCTGGTGTGTGTGGGAGTGTACAGGCTAATCTGAATTCCCCAGATAAGCCTCCACAGCTCAGGTGGCAGAGCTGGGAATCAAACCCGGTTCCTCCAGATTAGATACACGAGCTCTTAACCTCCTACGCCACTGCTCCTCCTCCTACACCACTGCTGTGACAGCCATTTTGTGCCTGGCTGTGGCTCCTGTGGCAGCCATTTTGTGCCTGGCTTTGGCTCCTGTGGCAGCCATTTTGCGGATGTGCCCTCCACACTGTGCCAAAATTGCAAGGATGTCCACTGGCTGCAAAGGGTTGGAGACCCCTGCTTTTTCATGAAAGTAACTCCCAACGAGTACGGTCTAAACTTTAAAGGATGGACTAAAATAAGTGAATCTTTTTCAGCTTTTGTAGTTCTAAGAGGGTTGTAAAACCAATAAAGGAAGTCTTAAAGAGATTTTTGAGGATTTTAAAGGAGAGCTCTGTTGCAGCTGCTTCTTTTCTTCCCTTAGAAAACAAACAAAAAAAAGAAAGGAGGGTTCATACAGAAAGGATGAAGGATCAACGAAATTAAAACAATTGAATCTGGGCAAAGTACTGACAATAATGTTGTCACGCCTGGTATCAGTGAAGGTGCCAAGCAAATGGATAATGAGATGCAAATGTAATACAGGAAAGAACTGAAAGGGAGGCTTAATTATAAAAGGATTTAAAGGTAAAGAAATTCTCTGGTGATACAGCAAGCGGGAAACCGAAGCCAACACAGGGAATGAAAAGAAAGGAAGTGAAGAGGGCGGTGTAGCCAAAATGTGGAGCCAAGTCTTGAATGGCTTGAATGGACTGGATGGGGGAAACATGGCAGAGATCAAGTCATGGGTTTTATTCAGCCCAGGAGTTCCTGAAAACGTACGAAACGTCAGTGAGAAATAGCTGACTTGGGAGGCCTGAACTTCAATTCCAACTAGTGTTGCCAACCAGCCGGTGGAGCTGGAGATCCTTTAGAATTATAATTGATTGCAAGATCTTGGAGATCAGTTTCCCTGTAGAAAATGGCTGCTTTGAAGGAGTGACATTATGGCCATTTACCCACTTGTGGTCTCCTATGCAGATAGCATACATTTCCTCCTGGTTAGAACATAAGAACATAAGAACAAGCCAGCTGGATCAGACCAGAGTCCATCTAGTCCAGCTCTCTGCTACTCGCAGTGGCCCACCAGGTGCCATTGGGAGATCACATGCAGGATGTGAAAGCAATGGCCTTCTGCGGCTGTTGCTCCCGATCACCTGGACTGTTAAGGCATTTGCAATCTCAGATCAAAGAGGATCAAGATTGGTAGCCATAAATCGACTTCTCCTCCATAAATCTGTCCAAGCCCCTTTTAAAGCTATCCAGGTTAGTGGCCATCACCACCTCCTGTGGCAGCATATTCCAAACACCAATCAACCGTTGCGTGAAGAAGTGTTTCCTTTTATTAGTCCTAATTCTTCCCCCCAGCATTTTCAATGGATGCCCCCTGGTTCCAGTATTGCGAGAAAGAGAGAAAAATGTCTCTCTGTCAACATTTTCTACCCCATGCATAATTTGATAGACTTCAATCATATCCCCCCTCAGACGCCTCCTCTCCAAACTAAAGAGTCCCAAACGCTGCAGCCTCTCCTCATAAGAAAGGTGCTCCAGTCCCTCAATCATCCTCGTTGCCCTTCTCTGCACTTTTTCTATCTCCTCGATATCCTTTTTGAGATGCGGCGACCAGAACTGGACACAGGACTCCAAGTGTGGTCGCACCACGGCTTTATATAAGGGCATGACAATCTTTGCAGTTTTATTCTCAAGTCCTTTCCTAACGATCCCCAGCATAGAGTTTGCCTTTTTCACAGGTTCTCACTTAACGCACAGTGTTTCCCCTCTCCCAAACTCACCACACCTCTGATCAATGGCCTCAAAAACCTTGAAAAGAACAACTTTTCCTCTGCCTTTTCCAGCTCCTCCCTGCCTTCCCCAGCCCACATGATCGTCCTTCTGACTGTTTGCCTTTTGGGCCTCTGAGACCTTTTCGATGCTTTGCCAGAATTTCAAAGGGGACTTTGGACAGGTGTCTTTTTGCTCTGCTAAATCCATCACTTTGCCCTTGGGACTACACAGGTAACTAGGAATGCGAAGGAATAGATGGAGGACAGCATTGCCCATGGAAATTATAGAGGACAGCACTGACTATAGGTCAAAAAAGAGGACAGCTTACAATATAAAAAACCAGTGGGATCAATGGATTGAATATCTAGAACAAAAATATACTGTCCAAAACATTTATTTCGTTTAACAATTTTATTTGAAAACAATAAAGTATGTACAGACGGAAGCCGACGAACCCGATATAAAGACATTAAATATTACATGAGGCTTTTGGAAAAATGAAGGACGGAAGCTGACAAATTGACATTATTATTCTTGTTTTTTTTCTTTTTCTTCTTTCTCTTTTTTTCTCCCTCTCTATCTTTCACAATGCTGATTTCTCTCTCTTTTTCCTTCCTCTCTCTTTCTCTTCTCTTCCTTTTTATTTTTCTCTAGTTAAGATATATGGATGATAAACAATGTAATGTTATATCTATTATATGTTTATGGAACTCAAACAAAGCATTCTTTAAAAGGGGGGGGGGGAAGAGGACAGCACTGCCCATAGAATAAAATGGAGGACAGCCCATCGGGGATAATGGAAGACAATACTATCCCTGGGGAATAATGAAGCACCGTGCTGCCCATAGGGAATAATGGAAGAGACCACTGCCCCAGAGAATAACGGAGGGCAGTACTGCCCATAGGATAAAGTAGAGGACAGAACTATCCATAGAATAAAATGGAGGACAAACTGCCCCAAGGGAATAGTAGAGGAGAGCCCTGCTTGCAGGATAAAATAGAGGACAGCCCTGCCCATAGAATGAAAAGGAAGACAGTGTCCGGGCTCAGCTGCAGCGCCCGGACTTACCCCACTGAGACCCGCACCAGCTGGCACTGTGGGAGATGGGAAGGCTGCAGAGGAGCCTCTTGCAGGGAGGGTGAAGGCCTTAGAGGCCTCAGAGGCCTTGTTCAAAGGGGAAGGCAGGGAAGAGAGGAGGCTTAGGCCCAGCAAGCCCACAGCTGAGGCAGCTGTAGAAGATGGGCTGAAGAAGCAGCTCAGACCAGGCAGGGCCTGCCCGCTCACAGCTGAGGCGGCTGTAGAAGATGGGCTGGAGAAGCAGCTGGGACGAGGGAGAGGAATGAGACGGCAGAAGGTATATAAGGAAGTGGGAAAGGGTGAGTCTGGAGCTGCCGCAGCAGCAGAGAATGTGAGTGGTGGTGTGAAGAGACAAGGGAAAGGGACAGCTCAATGGTGGGAAGTGGGAAGGAGGGAAGAGGGGCCTGAAGCCCAGACCTTCATTGAGAACCTAGACCCTGGTTCAAGCTGGTCCCCACCCTGTGCAGTAACAGGGTGGGAATCGTTCACACAAGCTGTAAACACCTCTTTCTATGAGTCTACAGGGGAGAGACAAAGCCCTAGAAACTCCTCTCCCTGTAAAGCAACAAGGGAGAGAGAGAGGGAGGGTGTGAACTCTCAAGCCAGACAGGGGTAGGGAGGCAAGGAGACCTGCTAGGAGGAGGGTGGCGTGGGCGAGGGCTGCCCCGTACACCCAGTCCTTTGTGGGCGCGGTGGTTTCTTGGCCCTTGGGTTAATTGGGAGAGTCATCATCTGGGGAGACCACCCCCCAGGTTAGGGAGGAGGGAAGGATACACTGTCCAAAGGGCCCGGGCAAGGGGGGGGGACACCACAGACAAATCTGCCTCTAGGAAATAGCGGAGGATGGCACCACACATTGGAAATAGAGTAGGAAAGAATTGCCCATAGGGAAGAATGGAAGACAGCACTTCCCATAGGATAAAATGGAAGACACCACTGCCCTTTGGCAATAATGAATAGCAATGCCAAATGCAGTAATGGAGGACAGCACTGCCCTTAGTGAATAATAGCAGACACTACTGCCCATGGGGAATAATGGAAGATAACACTATCCCTAGAGAATAATGGAGGACAGCACTGCCCTTAGAATAAAATAGAGGACCCCCTTGCCCATAGGGGATAATGGAAGACTGCACTGCCCACTGGGAATAATGGAGGACAGCACTGTCTATAGGGGATTAATGGAAGACACCACTGGCCTTAGAGAAGAATGAAGGAAATCACAGCCCATTAGGCAATAGCTGAGGACAGCAACACCCTATGCCAACGAGAGGACAGCTCTGCCCTTCAAATAAAATGGGGAAGAGCATTTGCAATAGTCAGCTGAACTGCATCATAAATGGGAAGAACAATGTCCTTCAAGACCTCCTTCTTCCCAGCCAGCATTACCTCTGTCTTTTCAGGGTCACGTTTCAGTTTGTTCACTTTTAGCCAGTTAACCATGGGGGCCAGGCAGAGATTCAAGATCTCTACAGTGATCATCAGCATATTGATGGCAACCCATGCTAAAGCTTCAAAAGATTTGTCCTCAGGGGTTTACCCGGAAGTTGAAAAATATGGGGGCTAGAATGGCACCCTGTGGAATGACACAGGATAGGTCCCAAACCAATGGCAACTGGTTTCCAATGGCAATCCTTTGAGTCCGTTCCATTTGAACCAGTTCAGAGTACATTCCCTGATACTTACTTCTGCCCCTGGGAATCAACTGTATCAAAGGCTGCAGGTAAATCCAACAGGAAGACAGAGAAGCTTGGTCTTGGTCTACACTCAGAGAAGGGTCCTCAACTAAAGCCAGCAGAGCGGTCTTTGTCCTTTAGCCTTCCCGGAAGCCAGTCTGAAAATGGTCCAGTGCAGATGAGTTATTGAGGAAGACTGGGAGTTGATCCACTACTGTTAGGTCTCAGACCCTCAAGCCAACAAAAGGACTCTGAAGTATTGGCCAGTAGAGTTTATTGAGCAGTCATCGAAGTACCACACAAGCAAAGCCAGTTCTGCCAAAGCTGGCATTCGTAACTCCCTTTATCTCCAAGGTCGAATCCCCACTTGAAATTTGCATGCAGATCCAAACCTGTTCGTTGTGAAACTGTGTCCTCTTCATCGGAGTTTCTCCCTCCCCATTGCAGCGAGCACACAGCAGACACACCCGGTTGCAGAACTCTTAGCAATCCCCACTACCAGGCGACCTCGCTTCGCCGGTCTCCCCTGACTGGCTGGCATATCTTGATGGGGCGGGACCTTTTTCCACTGTGGGAACGTACATTGTAGGGACGTGATCAAAAAACATTGTGTAAAAGTTTAACGTTTAACTGTTTAACTATGCAAACAGTTAATCGTTACCTGTGTAAACCATGAACGATTCAAAGTTACGTGTTTGACTATTTATTGTTTGCATCCCCTTCTGCTGGCCGATCGCAAAAGCGGAAATGAAACCAAGGAAAGGCTGCGTGTGCATCGCAGTGCTGATTGGTTGCCCAAATCCTGCGTCACACTCCAGGGTGGGAAACGAGTCAGGGTTTCAACCCTCATCCCTCCCCTCGGATCAGCATTGAACCGTGTCAATGGGGTCTATGCCACTTGCAACCAGGTCCTGCCGGAACGCAGATTAACGGGGAGAACGAGCGCCAGAAACGGAATCTGCTACGCAAGCAGTGGGGAGGTCGTCCCTCAAACCTGGTTAGTTTGTGTTCTGAAACCTGGCTAAGATGCTAGTGGGGATTCGACCCAAAGCAAGTCCCCCACCCAGTTTCCCAAGAATTTGTGAGAGATGCCAGCCGAAACAGGCGAAACATCAGGAGAAAATGCTACTGAAACACAGCCATACAGCCTGGAAACCCCACAACACCCCAATTATAGCCCTTCCTTCTTCTTACTTTTCTTTCAATAGGCGAGGGCTTCCTTCCTTAGTTAGAAATTCTTGGGCTTGTTGTACCGTAACGATATTGGCCCTCTTGTCCTTCCAAAGGAAGGATAGTCCTTCAGGGATTATCCATCTGTATTTTATCTTCATTTCCTGCAGAAAGATAGTTAGTTTACGATAGTCCTTGCGTCGTTGTTGTATTGAGACCGGTAGTTCCTTCATTATAATAATTTTGTTGCCGTCCAGATGGTAATTTTTCTTTGAATTTGCCCGCAACAGTTCTTCTCTCAGGTCTCTCCTTACACAACTGAACACAATGTCCCTGGGATGGCTTTTGTTTCTTGAGGATCTGGTGTTTACGCTGTAGATTTGGTCTACTTCTTTCAGTATTTCCTCTCTGTACAACCCCCAGACTTCTTGCAGTAGTGGCATTATTCTGCTTAATGTGACTTCCTTATCTATTTCTGGCACTCCTCTTATTCTTAGCATTTTCTCTTTCAGTGTGTATTCTAAGACTGCAAGTACATCGTCTTGTCTTAAGTTGTGTTCTCTAAGGTTCTCTATAGCATCTTCTGCCTCAGTCAATCTGGTTTCTTTCCCTTTAAGGTCTTTAAGTATAAACTGATATGGCAACCATGGTCAGACTATATTTTAGAAACTTACGACATGACAATATATCCAGCTTGATATTAATGATTTAAGATAGGAGATTTAATAAAAAGTTAATTTTTTGTTTTAACTATAGAAATGTTATATACAAGGAATGTAGAGTGGAAGTCCGGGGTGGGGGTGGGGTGGGGATACAGAGGGGTGGGTGGAGGGTTTACATAGGACAAGAATAGCAATGCATTGTATTAGAGGAGGATATTATTAAATAGACGAAATGTTAGGATAATTTTGCATGGATTATATGGAATTTATGGAACATTTGAGTTAATTCTTTCAATATTCATGCTTTGATTTTTGTTATCCTCTGACTCTTGTACAATAAAAAATTTAAAAAAAAACACCCCAATTATAGGACTGTTTTTAATTTTTTTCAATTGTTGTATGATTATATTGAATGGTTGTGAGCTGCCCCAAGCCTGACAAGGGAGGGGCAGCATATTAAGTCTAGTAAACTTTACTAACTTAACTAAAGAGCAGCAGTGGCGTAGTGGTTAAGAGCAGGTGCATTCTGATCTGGAGGAACTGGGTTTGATTCCCCACTCTGCTGCCTGAGCTGTGGAGGCTTATCTGGGGAATTCAGGTTAGCCTGTGCACTCCCACAAATGCCAGCTGGGTGACCTTGGGCTAGTCACAGCTTTCCGGAGCTCTCTCAGCCCCACCCACATCACAGGGTGTTTGTTGTGAGGGGGGAAGGGCAAGGAGATTGTAAGCCCTTTGAGTCTCCTACAGGAGAGAAAGGGGGGATATAAATCCAAACTCCTCCTCCTCCTCCTCCTCCTCCTCCTCTTCTTCTTCTTCTTCTTCTTCTTCTTCTTCTTCTTCTTCTTCTTCTTCTTCTTCTTCTTCTTCTTCTTCTAAAATAGAAGTTACCCCAGAAGACTTGGAATTGATCCACTACCATTAACTCAACCTCTTTGCCCAGAAAGGTTATAAAATGGAGGAGGGGGAAATAATGCAGCAAGGAATTTCGGGTTCCCATGAGGAGAAAAGCAAGGTATAAACATCTAAGTCAATCTCCACTACTTATAACTTTCCCTGTGCCTCCTACAGAAACATGCTGAGTGTGCCAGAACTATAATATGTATGCATGTGTCTGTATACACATACTTTTCTCAGAAAAGAAAAATGCATGTGTTTGTCGGGAAGATTAGCAAGTAGGCAGTGCAGTAAATATGCTTTAATGGATATACGACAGGCATCAGCGCCTGCTCTGCCACTGATAAACTAGACAAAAGAAGAACAGCGGACAATTACACATTTGTACCATAGCTCAAAGAGGAAAAACTCTCCCACCCTTCCTCATGGCATCAAATGGTGTTATCTCTTAGCCTGCACCTGAGGTGCAATTAATAAAGAGCTCGTGTTTGCAGTCGATAGCCCTTATGGGGTGTTTGTTCGCCAAAGCAAAGTCCAAAAACGATTCAACGTCGACATCGGCAGGGCTAGCGAAAATAATGTTGCTGTTTGGTTTTTGGCATTATGTAGGGGGAGGGGCGGGTGAAAGGATATTCTTATAAGCCTTTATTCTGCATGAAAGTACAGATGAGGTTTCTGGGCTTCTCCCGGTAACCTCAAAGGGCGTAACGACGAGCAGAATGAGGCATCTTGATGTCTGCGCTTGAGACGGAGCCGCGTAAGATGCAATCGTGAAGTTGCCCGGAACTCTTTGTGCTGTTGTTTGTTCAAGTGGAAGAATTTATTGCTTGCCGTGGAAAAGAAATAATGTAAAAGATACAGAAAGTCTACTGAAGGCTTAAATCAAAACTCAAGCCTTCTACATGGTACCCCCCACCCCAATGAGTTTTGTCCCCTACTGCTTCAGATTATCCCCTGATTCCCAAACTCATTTTTTATGCCTTTAGTTTCGGTCGGTTTTCTTTGTCCTGCCTGCTCCCACCTGGTTGCAGAGGTGGGATCCAGCAGGTTCTCACCAGTTCCCGAGAGTGGGTTACTGATTATTTGTGTGTGCCGAGAGGGGGTTACTAATTGGGTCTGCTTTTCCGTTAGACATTCCATTAGGTCCAAAAACCATCAAGTCCTGTTGTTTCCTATGTGTCTGGTTAGCGAAGGTAGAAAACGGGATCATTCTCCCTGTTGGGCTGTTTTAGGGTTAGAAATATGGTCAAGTTCCTTGTTTAAGGAAAGTATCCTTCTTTTGATTTCTAGAAACAAAATTAAGTATTTGAAAGTGTTAAGTATTTGACAGGCAGTCAATTAGAGGGGAAGTGATTGTTTCTGTTGGCAGTAGACGATAGGACTTGCTATAATGAGTTTAAATTATGGACAGAAAGATAGCAGCTGGAAATTAGGAACTTTTTTTAACAGTAAGAGTTTTTTACAGTAACAGAGAAATTATTAATGCCCCGCCCCCAGAATGCCCGGCCACGCCCCCGTCGTGCCTTGCCCAGCCTCATTGGTGCTACGCCACTGTTTGAATCCCACCACCATGGGAACCTGTTACTAAAACTTTTGGATCCCACCACTGGCTGGTTGCTCCTTATCTCACCATCACACACTGAAGACTCATGGTTTTTTATTCATGGCACTCAAATATCAATATATTGATATACAGTTGTAATGAGAGAGCAGTCTGGTCCTCTGGATTTTCACCTTCCTTCCTTCCTTCCTTCCTTCCTTCCTTCCTTCCTTCCTTCCTTCCTTCCTTCCTTCCTTCCTTCCTTCCTTCCTTCCTTCCTTCCTTCCTTCCTTCCTTCCTTCCTTCCTTCCTTCCTTCCTTCCATTAAAGTAAGTTTCTAGCCCTTTCTCTCATGAAGACATACCCTTTTCCTTACATCTTCATGAGGGAAGGTGTAAAGAAAAGGAATTAAGATTTCTCTCCTGTAAGGAGTCTCAAAACAGCTTACAAACTCCTTCCCTTCCTCTCCTTGTCAGGTAGGTGGGGCTGCAAGAGTTTGGACAGAGCTGTGACCACCCCAAGGCAGCATATGTAGTAGCAGGGAAACAAACCTGGTTCACTGTATTAGAGTCTGCCTCTCATGTGGAAGAGTGGGGAATCAAATGTGGTTCTCCAGATTAGAGTCCACCGCTCCTAACACTGTACCATGCTAGCTGTACAGACTAATTTTTTTAAAAAAAAATACAGCTAGGAATTCAGAAAACCCTCTTAACCTATCATTAGAATGACATATCAATATTTTAGCATTTTAGCGCCATGCTTTTTTAAATAAAATGCAGTCATGATATCAGTGTATTGATAAAAGCATACAGAAAAAAATAATAAAGCGGGACTCTGTGGTGCCACAGATGGCACTACTGATGGTTGAATCCCCACTAACCAGGTTTGAGGGACAACCTCCCCATTGCTTGCATGGCAGATTCGGTTTCTGGCGCTCGTTCTCCCCGTTAATCCGCGTTCCAGCAGGACCTGGTTGCAAGTGGCATAGACCCCATTAACACGGTTCAGAGCTGATCCGAGGGTTGAAACCCTGACCCGTTTCCCGCCCTGGAGTGTGACGCAGAATTTGGGCAACCAATCAGCACTGCGATGCACACACAGCCTTTCCTTAGTTTCATTTCTGCTTTTGCGATTGGCCAGCAGAAGGGGATGCAAAAATTAAAAAGTCAAACGTGTAACTTTGAATCGTTCATGGTTTACACAGGTAACGATTAACTGTTTGCACAGTTAAACAGTTAAACGTTAAAACTTTTACATGCTGGTTTTTTTTATCACACCCCTACAATGTACGTTTCCGCAGTGGGAAAAGGTCCCGCCCCATCAAGGCACACCAGCCAATCAGGAGAAACCGGCAAAGTGAGCTAGCTTGGTAGTGGGGATTGCTAAGAGTTCTGCAACCGGGTGTGTCTGCTGTGTGCTGTGTGCTCTCTGCGGTGGGGAGAGAGAAACTCCGATGAAGAGGACACAGTTTCACAATGAACAGGTTTGGATCTGTGTGCAAATTTCAAGTGGGGATTCAACCGATGACAACAGCCCCCTCTGTTGGAAATCCTGATTATTTAAGGCAGGTGCGGAAACAATGAACTATGAAAGTGCAAAGTGAGGGCAGCTGGACAGAAAAACTGTGCCCAACCAGAGTTCGTACATGTGGATTGACTGTTAGGAAACTCAGGAGCAAGCTGAGCATGTGGGAAAGTCTTCAATCTTTGAGCAGGTCTGACTGGGACCCATTATGCACGGAGCGCTTTCCGTGGCACTCTTTGCTCCACGGTGAAGTCACAGCGAGGCTTCTTCGCATGTCCTTGCTTAAACACAAAAAGTTGCCTCACTTCTACCCTGCCCTCATTTCCGGATCGCTCCCCATCGATCGCAAGATTGACAGCTTTTTAAAAAGCCCATTACATTTTATATTAATTTAATATTCTTCCACGGCTTCGTTCTCTGTAGCAGTGCTGGATAGCTCGAGAGGGAGGCAGGTCAGATGCAATCAATGATTGGGAGTGGAGGGGGATGCCGCAGCTGAACAAACCCCCTCCCCCCAAAAAGGCAATGGGAACCTTGAGGGTGGGAAAGGAGGAAGAAAGAAGTGATGGGAGCATACAAATAGGGCTATAGTTTCGCTTGGCTTCCGGTTAAGATGGCGACGAGTTAGCAGCAGTTGCCGAGCTCTCTTCGCTGAACCAGCTTTTAATCTTAATTTTGCCTCTCACTCTCCACTTTTTTGAGCCATAGTTCATTGTTGTGGCAGCTGAAGGTCAGCAAATGCTGTCCCTCTGTTCCAAATAACAACCGGACCTTGGGAAACAGAGTTTATTTTGCACTGTTTCAGCAGAGGTAACGCCCGCATCGAGCCTTCACTGTTCATCTCTACAATGAAGACCAAAGGTGCAAGGAAGCGCACACGCTCTGATCCCGATGCCCTCCCAACGACCAGCCAGAATAGGGCTATATTGATAATCTTCATACAGTTTTCTTCATATTCATATTGCGTTACACCAGATAACAAATACTGACCTTTTCCCACTTTGTTTCCATCTTCTTGAGGCTGGGAAGGGGGACAGTGATAGGGGGCACAGACTGCCGTGAACAGTGTGGTCGGGGTTTCTGCACACTCTTCCCGTCACCGGTCCTTTTTCCTACAGGCTGTGATGCCAGCAATGTGTTCCGTTAAACAGAAACTGTCTTGCTTTAAGTCCCATCTGTCCCACAGACAGAACTAACGATAATCTTTCTGTGTCCAAATGTTACATGTTTGTGAATTAGTTCTGCACCTGTGATTCCTCCATTTTCTGCAGAACCTGGTGTGGAGGGGGGAATAGTGATCAAGGCAGAATGAGGGGGAAGGAGGCGGCCACAGGGAGGGGAGAAAGGGGAGAGGTGTGCCTGGGAGTGAGGAGGAAGAGGAAGAAGAGGAAGAAGAGGAAGAAGAAGAAGAGGTGGTGGAGGAGTAGTAGTTTGGATTTATATCCCCCCTTTCTCTCTTGTAGGATACACAAAGGGGTTTACAATCTCCTTGCCCCCTCACAACAAACACCCTGTGAGATAGTTGGGGCTGAGAGACCTCCTTAGAGTTGTGACTAGCCCAAGGTCACCCAGCTGGCATGTGTGGGAGTGTACAGGCTAATCTGAATTCCCCAGATAAGCCTCCACAGCTCAGTGGCAGAGTGGGGAATCAAACCCGGTTCCTCCAGATCAGAATGCACCTGCTCTTAACCTCCTACAGCACTGCGGGCTGTGAGCAAGGTGGGATGGGGTAGGAGGCCACCTAGGATGGAACTGTCCTGGACATCTTCCCTCTGCCCCCCTCTCTCCCTTCCCCCCCTCAGGTTGGGGGGTCGTGATCAGATGCTGGGCACCAGCCTTAACCCCTCCTCAGCGTTAGGCCTGACAGAACATCTCAGTTTTACAACCAGTCAGGACTTCAGACAGCGTCCACAGGGCCCAGGCCTTATTTTGTTAAAGTGTTCTACCCAGGAACGGCCAGAGCTAAAAGGGCTCTGGTTGAGGATTGCTGAATGATCCTTGGGCCAGGGATCATCATCATCAGAAGAAGAAGAGTTTGGATTTATATCCCCCTTTTCTTTCCTGCAGGAGACTCAAAGGGGCTTACAATCTCCTTGCCCTTCCCCCCTCACAACAAACACCCTGTGAGGTAGGTGGGGCTGAGAGAGCTCCGAGAAGCTGTGACTAGCCCAAGGACACCCAGCTGGCATGTGTGGGAGTGTACAAGCTAATCTGAATTCCCCAGATAAGCCTTCTCAGCTCAGGCGGCAGAGCTGGGAATCAAACCCGGTTCCTCCAGATTAGACACACGAGCTCTCAACCGTAGGTGTGGGCAGAGCAAATTCACCTTGAAAGTCCTGTGAAACTGTGATAAGTCTTGAAGTATCCTGGTCTCATTAGATTGAGGGTTCCACCGGAGTGTTCCACCAGGCCAGGACTAGAACCGAAAAAGCTCTGGCTGAGGACCACCAGTAAGTTGCTATCTGATGTGGAGCAGCAGTGGCGTAGGAGGTTAAGAGCTCGTGTATCTAATCTGGAGGAACCGGGTTTGATTCTCCGCTCTGCTGCCTGAGCTGTGGAGGCTTCTCTGGGGAATTCAGATTAGCCTGTATGCTCCCACACATGCCAGCTGGGTGACCTTGGGCTAGTCACAGCTTCTCGGAGCTCTCCCAACCCCACCTACCTCACAGGGTGTTTGTTGTGAGGGGGGAAGGGCAAGGAGATTGTCAGCCCCTTTGAGTCTCCTGCAGGAGAGAAAGGGGGGATATAAATCCAAACTCCTCCTCCTCCTCCTCCTCCTCCTCCTCCTCCTCCTCCTCCTCTTCTTCTTCTTCTTCTTCTTCTTCTTCTTCTTCTTCTTCTTCTTCTTCTTCTTCTTCTTCCTGAAAACAGAATTTCACGGCTTTACAAAAATGTTGCCGGGGATCGGGGGTGAGGTTGGGGGCTGCTGTTTTGGGGGATAGAGCTTTTTCCCCTAAAATGACTCAGGAGATTCCTCCGTGCTTTCTTATTTCAATGTTTTTAAATTGGAATTTTTCTCATTTCCAGTAACACAATATGGTCACCGTGCTTTGTGCCAAGGGACATAAAAGCGTTGGGCTCCGCTATTAAATCCTGCTCAAATTCTTGCTGAGCTGAAGATCTTCTGGGAGACTTATGCGTGGTAACAGAACTGGGGCTATCTTCATTCCACTTTCCTTTTTTAAAAGGAACAGGTGCCTATTAATTCCCAGGCCCACTCATGTCGACGGGTGGGATAACTTTGCTAAGGGCAAGGTTGTCAATTTGCACAGAGCAACTGGAAATCTCCCGGAATTATACTAGAGAGAATGGCTTCTTTGCAGGGAGGATTCTATGGCATTATACATAGGGTTGCCAACTCTGTTGTGGGAATGGACTAGAATGTCTACAAATTGTATTTGATCAAGGAATATGGATTTTGTATGAACCAAATATTTCTAAGAATCAAAATGGGGTTTCTGTATAGAGACCAGCAGGCCTGCATGTTAGCAGATGGTCAAACTGCATGTTAGCAGTTATGCAGGCAAGCAAAGATAAACATCTTTAAGATCTTGTCACTAAAGGTTAATACGTGACAGAAGACATATACATTTATAACTTTGTTTTTGGTTAGAACCAGCTATAGGGGATAGCTACATGAATAAACAGAATCATAAAAGAGATCAGAGGTTAGAATAGAAATGAATGTGATCAATTAATTAAAAAGTGTTTTTTATATATTGTTAAATGAACACAGAAATGATAATGAGAGATTCATATTTACTGGTATTTTACTATAATTCTATTGTATTAGAAGCGAATGGTATAATTGTTAAAATCATGTTTTAATCTGTTAAAGTAAAATCATTTCAAACTGGGAATAGGGAAGTTTTATGATCTTAAAGAATGTATGGCCGTTTCCGCACGGGCAATCAATGGCGACCTGGAGACGGTAAAAACGCCGTCTCCAGGCCGCCATTCACACGGGGGGCGCAGCTGCAATGCAGCCGCGCCGCCCTCGCACCGCCCTCCCGGCCTGAAGCCAGCGTTTCCCCAGAGAGCTTCCCAGCGCTCTTTTTGGGGAACCGCCACAGTGAAGCCGCTGCCGAGCGAACGGCAGCGGCTTCACGCCGCCTCCCCCACCTGGCACTCACCTTGTCCCCGGGCCTCCGGCGCATCGCCGAGGCCTGGGGACACGTCACATACCCTCGCGCCGCTGGAGCAGAAGCCAGGGGCCAGGGGGCGTGTCCCCAGGCCTCGGCGACGCGCTGGAGGCCCGGGGACATGCCGGGTCGGCCGGGCGCCAGCGCTCCGTGGCACCGGCTGCCCGGCTGTTCCCAGGACCGTCCATGCGGACGGTCCCAGCGTTGTCGGGTCGGCGTCATAAACGCCGACCCGGCCGTTTCCGCCTTCGTGCGGAAATGGCCTATGTAAAAACCTGCATACCCTGGGGAGGTATCTCTCTTCAGGAGCAAACTTAGAAAAGTAGGAAAACTGGTTATTCTTGGAAACCAGAAAAGGCAGAAGTTAGTTTTATTGCAGCCGTTTGCATATGGGCAGAGGGACGTGAGCAAACAGCATGCAGTGTTTGTGTAGCAGAAGGAATGTGACATGTAGAATAGAGGCTGTCTTAATGTGACAAGGAGACAGAATCATCCAATGGGATTTTAAGGTTCATGCTTATAGCACATGAAAGGGATATGGATTATGTACGTGGGTATGGGGATGAACTGTGACGTATGTATTCTTTGTATCTATAAAGACTAAGGTCTTTCGTATGGTAGGCGTGCCTCTCTTGAAGGGGACACCCTGGTCAGATACCTATGCTGTCCAGTAAACTTATCTTCTGTTTCAAACCTGCTTCTTGGGTATTTTCTAACTTAGTCTTAAAATAACTCAACTGTGCAGGACCACAGACACACTGTGTTAGGAAATATCTAGAGGTTTGGGGGGTGGAGTTTGGGAAAGGGAAGGAGCTCATTTTGTACAGTACCACATACCTCACCCTCCAGAGCAGCCATTTTTCTCCAGGGGAACTTATCACTGTCATCTAGGAATCAGTTAGCAGCAGATCTTCAGCAACACCTGGAGGTTGACAGCCCTACATTATATTCAACAGAGCTTCATCTCCTCTCCAAGTCAGCATAGTGTAATGGTGGGGGAAACATGGGGCAGACTTGTGTTATGTCATGATATATAAAAAAGAGAGTAAAAGTTCACTAAAGGAACATTTTAAGTTAGCAGAAGTTTGCAAAACCCAAAGCCGGAGACAGTCAGTCTGGGGCGAAGGAGCAGTTAACCTTTAACATGATTGGTTAGTTCAACTGTGACTCTAGATCAATGAGAGCCTGTTGCGGGGCAGGGGAAAATATCCTGTTGGATGTAAAAGCAATGCTTTGTATATGCTAAGCTAGGAGCAGCAGTGGCGTAGGAGGTAAAGAGCTCATGTATCTAATCTGGAGGAACCAGGTTTGATTCCCAGCTCTGCCGCCTGAGCTGTGGAGGCTTTTCTGGGGAATTCAGATTAGCCTGTACACTCCCACACACACCAGCTGGGTGACCTTGGGCTAGTCACAGCTTCTCGGAGCTCTCTCAGCCCCACCTACCTCTCAGGGTGTTTGTTGTGAGGGGGGGAAAGAGATTGTAAGGCCCTTTGAGTTTCCTGCAGGAGAGAAAGGGGGGATATAAATCCAAACTCTTCTTCTTCTTCTAAGTTGAGATAGAGACAGAGTCTGAGTTAAGTTCTGTATGTGTTGAACTTTGTTATTGCTGAAGAGTTCTGTATAGTATTATAGTCTTGTATAGAATAGACTTGTGTAACCTTGCAACTGCTAAAGTAAAACCTTCCTGTGGAAAGAACATCTTGTGTGGAGAGTATTCTTTTCCAAGTGTGACAGAAGGTTGCAGTGAGTACAAGAAGACTGTTATCCTACTTATCTTACCAGAGTGACTCCGCTTTAAACTCTGCTGATATGTTAGAGGTGGGAGCCATGTGAAATTCTACCCCAAAACACAGGTTTTTTAGCATCTTTAACTTGCATTTATTGGCCCATGCGGAAGGGACATTAAACAAAGGCCCTTTCTGCTTAAGTCACCTAAAACATCTGCAATTTATGTTTGATCCCACCCCTTCTAAGTCTGCAACATATGTTTGATCCCATCCTCCACCCACACCCCTGTTTGTTCACACTCATCCTCTCGAAACATTCCAGGGCCACTATGATGGGTTTTTTTTTTCTTTTTTGGCTATTTGTACAGTCGATACTTTGAAGATTCAGTGCATGGATTCTCTGTGGCTGTGTGTAATTGCTGCTTTGAAGACTCAATCAAAATGTTTGAAAATACACAGAACTAATAAAAATAAAGGGGCGAGAGGGATGGAGTGAGCTCGGGGACACGACAAAATGGTATCAAGGGAAAAGGTCCAGGATGGCACAGAGGTACAGAAAACGCACAAAGAGAAATAAAATGTTTCAGCACACAGCAATGGCATGATACCCAATGAGGTCCCTTCCCTACCCAAACCCTGCCCTCACCAGGCTCCACTACAAAATCTCTAGCAAGTTCCCAAGCTAGAGTTGGCAACTGCAGTTGTAATCATTGCTTCAACACAATGGTTGCTTCAACACAATCCCATAAGACATCACAGTCAGTAATTGGCCAGAAAATCAATGGCTCGTGGAATTCTGACTTTATTAGCCTTGCAAAGGGCCATCAATGCCACTAGGGAAAGGCAACCCGCTGCCCTGTTATAGATGTTTCATGGGTCCTCTTCTTCTAACTTCCACGGGGAAACGTTATTTCTCCTTCTTCTTAGATTTACACACTAGAAGGGGAACATGTCAAGATGATCTATTCCTCCCTGGTTCACAGAGATGTGGGAAAATAGATCAGCCGTGTTAGACGGTGTAGCACGTCCTCTAACTCAACATGGCAAACATCCAAGTGGAGAACAGTATTTTTAAATTAGATGCTCGGACAAAAAAATTTGTCAGGATTTTAAAGGCTGTGGAATTGAGCAAAATGGGGGGGGGGACAGTAACGCAGTCTCTGGGCTTATTGATAATCGAGGAGGAGGAGGAGGAAGAGAAGGAGAAGGAAGAGGAGAAGGAGGAGAAGGAGAGGAAGAAGGAGAAGGAGAAGAGGGAGAGGGAGAGGGAGAAGAAGGAGAGAGAGAAGAAGGGGAGGAGGAGGAGAGGAAGAAGAAGGAGATGAAGGAGGAGAGGAAGGAGGAGGAGAGGAAGAAGGAGGAGAAGAAGGAGAGGGAGAAGAAGGAGAAGGAGGAGGAGGAGAAGGAGAGGAAGAAGGAGGAGGAGGAGAAGGAGAGGGAGAAGAAGGAGGAGGAGGAGGAGGAGGAGGAGGAGGAGGAGGAGGAGGAGGGGACAGACAGAAAACCGAAATCACAAGAGGGGAGAGACAGAAAACCGAAACCACAATCCAATTTTTTTTTAAAAAATAAGAAATTTGGAACACAATTCCAAACTCCTCCTCCTCCTCCTCCTCCTCCTCCTCCTCCTCCTCCTCCTCCTCCTCCTCCTTCTTCTTCTTCTTCTTCTTCTTCTTCTTCTTCTTCTTCTTCACATTGCAGCACAATCTCATGAAAAGTTACTTCACCCTAAGCCTATCGAAATTAAATCAGAGCCAATAATTTACAGTGCCTTTAAATATATTTTTTCCTAAAATGTAAAGGAAGTACATGATGTGTCACCTAAATCTTTACAAATATTATCCCAAGTAATTTCCTCATAAAACTCAATTTGTTTGAATATAACTTTTAATGTAAACGAGTTATTTTTCCCTTAATCAACCATTTCATTTGATGTATTTGCTGCTGTTGAGACACAAAATTAGCATGGAGTGCACTTTACATTCTGTTTTCTAAATGTACCGAATGTGATAAATCAAAATATGCTCCAATTAGGCCGTTGGAAAATTGAAAAACCTCATGGCGGTTTTGAGAGAAACTCCGTAAATACTGGCCACAGATGCGGGCGAAATGTTAGGAGCGAAAGCCACAGACCGCAGCCACACTGACCAAAAAACCCACAACAGCTAGTTGTAAAGCCCTGGATCTGTAGCAATGTCGAACTCCGTGATTTCAATCAAAAGCCTTTATTGACAGATGACAGCATGGCCTCAGAAGAAGACAGTTCTAAAGACCGACTTTTCAAGCACCCCTTTTATGCCCACCACGGTGCCCCCCTTCCCTTCATCCCCCAGAGATATCAAAGCAAGGCATTATAGAACAGAAATGTGAAATCCAATTGTTCTTAAGGCCACAGAAAGGGCTATCAGTCCAATTGGCGCTTGGGCGCAATCCACATTACTACAGGTTACAAAGCTCAGAGGCAGCCTGAAACCAAAAGCAGAGAAAACCCATCACCATGACAGAAACCAGGACCTCTTTTGATGCCAGGTGCTAACCTTAACCCTGACACTAGTTAATTCAGGCTGTGACAGACTTCAACAATATATCTGCAAAGGTTTATGCCAGGTAGAGTTGCCAGCCTTCAGGTGGCGGCTGGAGATCTGCTATTAGCACCGACTTCTGCCATTACCATTCCTGGGGAAAAATGGCCACTTTGAAAGCTGAGCTCCATGATACAATCCCCATTGAAGTACCTCCCTTTCCCAAATCCCACTCTTCTCATGTTCCGCCCGCAAAATCTTCTAGCGTTTCCCAGCTCTGAATTGGCAACCCTACTGCCAGGCCCAGGGTTACCATCCTCCAGGTGGGACCTGTTGGGGGGCACAGCGCCCGGGAGGCTCCCGAGTACGGCAGCACACTGCTGGGAAAAGGGTCTCCCACATGCAACTGACCTTTCCCTCCCAAATGTGGTTTCGGAGAAAACTGCTGACATTGCAGACTCTCTGGCTCCAATGTGTGTACGTGCAAATACCAAATCCTCTGCTCAAACCCCCGTGCTCTTTGCCCTGTCCATTGTATTGTGTTTCCCCTGCCTGCCTGGCCTGTTTGTTTTTCCTCTAGTAAACGGTCAATAAAAGGGCTTGGGGGGAAACAGGACGGCAGAGTTGTCCCCTGCATCTCTCACTTGCCGAAACGACATGCTGTCTCGGTTGCTATAAGACAACAGGGACCTGGAGATCTCCCAGAATCACAACTGAACTCCAGGTGACAGAGATCTGTCCTACTGAAGAAAATGACTACTTTGGAGAGTGGACTGTATGCTATTATATATGTCTGAGGTCTCCCCTCACCCCAAACCCTTCCCTCCTCAAATGTCATCACAAAATTTCTAGGAATTTCCCAACCTGGAGCTAGCAACCCTACTCAGGCCTGGCCCTATAAGCTCCAGCAGTGGAGCAGCAGTGGCGTAGTGGTTAAGAGCAGGTGCATTTGTAACCTCTACCTGTGGGTTCTGTGGGGCAGAACTTGAAATGAGTTTGCAACAACAAATTTTTAAAAACAAAATGGTTTACTTTCTTAACATATAACATATAACATCAACATTTAACATCACACTTCAAGGTCCTGTTCAGGTTGCATTTTCAAGTCCTTATATTTACAGTCTACTGATACTGCCAAGTCCAATTCTTCTTTGCAAGTGGGTTGGCTCCTGAAGACTCCAAGGGCTTGGTGAACAGGATTCAACATGATGAACGTTTCCAGGAGAACTCTCACCCATTACAAACATAAAAAACCCTGAAACAATAAACTCCAACATTTACAACATAGCAAAAACAAACAACTACCTTCCCAGTAGTTCCCAACAACATTGCAGTTACCTTAACAAGGTCTTAAGGGCTTATACAAATCAAGGTCCAAGTCTGGTAGCCTTGTCTCCTCCAAACTACATGAGGTCTGCAGCCTTCTGCTGCTTTGAGTCTCCACCCCTTACTGGGTCAACCCATTCTGAGCATGGGGGTTACACATTCTAATCAGGAGAAACTGGGTTTGATTCCCCGTTCTGCAGCTTGAGCTGTGGAGGCTTATCTGGGGAATTCAGATTAGCCTGTGCACTCCCACACATGCCAGCTGGGTGACCTTGGGCTAGTCACAGTTCTTCTGAGCTCTCTCAGGCCCACCCACCCCACCTCTGAGTCTCCTACAGGAAAGAAAGGGGGGATATAAATCCAAAACTCTTCTCTCTTCTTCTTCATCTCATCTTGTCTTTTTTACTGACACAATTGTAGCCTGGAGTTTGTGGTTGCCTAGCAACAGCCACTGAGGGAGTCCCTTTCTCAAAACGTCAGGCACTTCTTTTATCGTTTTAGCTTTCTCTAAATCCCCCAATGTCTTTTTTTATTTCACTTTTTTCCCCCCTGCAAACCTGAGGCATTTTTCATATTTGTGGAAAGATCCGTCTTGCCTGTTCACAGCTCCGATCCCCGGATTTAAGCGCCCTCAGATTTGGCCGACGTGGCTATTAGATGATACCTTGAGCAAATGAGCTTGCCAATTACATTAAAATGGTAATGCAGAGTGAGAAACGCAATATATTTCAGCCCTCTGCCTTTTCCGCAGCCTGAGTAATGTGCATCTTGAAGCGATGAAATGGCTCTGAGAATATTGCCTCTAACAAATTCTTTCCCGGGTGTCTTCAACGCCTTGAATTGTTAAGAAGGCAGTAAGCAGACTCCCACCCGGCTGCTTCTTGTTAAGTTATTTTCCGCCGAATCTGGCCTTACAAGATGCTGCTGCTGCTCACGCAGTCGCCCAGCCAATAAAAACGACTCCCGATTACACATTTTAGAAACCGGTAATTAAATCAGTATCTAAATCACCGAATGCTACAGCTCCCATTTTATTCTGCTAATCAATCCAACACTGAGGCACCGAGGCAAAGTTTGTTCCAGGCAGACAAGACAGAAGGAAGCTCAAGGAATCCATATATTTTTTTATTTTATTAGATTTATATCCTGGCCATTCTCCACCAAGATAGGGCTCTGGGCAGCTTGAGAAGCACAAGGTGCTTCATCCCAGGAAAAAGCTGCAGAAACAAAATTATACCTCCCGCAAGGGTAGCTGTTTTGCAGATGGTATCCCTGGATTATCTTTGCTTACCCAGTAGGGCTCTCTGGGTATTTAGCAGCAGCCTGTATTTCACAGGTGAAGCTTTCCTTACTTCATCGCTAGAACCACTGGCTCTAAACTTATCTTGCGGAGTGCTTGTGATAAGAAGAAGAAGAAGAAGAAGAAGAAGAAGAAGGAGGAGGAGGAGGAGGAGGAGGAGGAGGAGGAGGAGTTTGGATTTATATCCCCCCTTTCTCTCCTGTAGGAGACTCAAAGGGGCTTACAATCTCCTTGCCCTTCCCCCCTCACAACAAACACCCTGTGATAAAATAGGCAGAAGGAAAAATTCTATTTCTACGGCTCTGTTTTCCTTCCATCCTTTCTCCCCTCCCTCCCTCAGGGAGGGTGGGCCTCAACCAGATGATGGGCCCCCTCCACTCCCTACTCTTCACCCCAGACTGGGTAGGTCACCAGATGATGGGACCCTTCCCCTCCCCCTCCATGGGCCAAATGTGCTCCACATAGACAAGGGAACTACGACCCCATCACCTAACATCATGCACCCATAAAACAGGAGACATAAGAACATAAGAACTTAAGAATTAGCCTGCTGGATCCAGCACTCTGCTACTCACAGTGGCCCACCAGATGCCTTTGGGAGCTCATATGCAGGATGTGAAAGCAATGACCTTCTGCTGCTGCTGCTCCAGAGCACCTGGTCTGCTAAGGCATTTGCAACCTCAGATCAAGAGGATTGGTAGCCATAGATCGACTTCTCCTCCATAAATCTGTCCAAGCCCTTTTTAAAGCTATCCAGGTTAGTGGCCATCACCACCTCCCGCGGCAGCATATTCCAAACACCAATCACACGTTGTGTGAAGAAGTGTTTCCTTGTACTTGGTTCAGGTGCAGGAATTTTCCTCACCTCCTCTTGGGTGAAGACAGATGCAAAGAATTCATTCTGCACAGCAAAATGTATAATGGGTTGCAGTAGTCGTAAAGGAACCCATCTTCCTGTTTCCCGTTTGCATGTGATTGGAGCCCACAGAAACAATCTGGGTTGCTTTCACGCTTTCGCACAGAGACGCTTCTCTTTTTTCTTATTTCCTGCAACGCATGCGTAGCTGCGTGGACATTCAGGAATGAACCCTCACATCCATGCCAATTGTCCCTCAATACAATCAAGCTGCACCTGTATTGCTGCGCATGTGCAACGTGCAAAAAAAAAAAAAAACCAGAGAGAAAGGCCGGGCAATAATGAATGTGTTGCTATAGAAGAAGAAGAAGAAGAGTTTGGATTTATATCCCCCCTTTCTCTCCTGTAGGAGACTCAAAGGGGCTTACAATCACTTTGCCCTTCCCCCTCACAACAAACACCCTGTGAGGTGGGTGGGGCTGAGAGAGCTCTGCAAAGCTGTGACTAGCCCAAGGTCACCCAGCTGGCACGTGTGGGAGTGCCCAGGCTGATCTGAATTCCCCAGAGAAGCCTCCACAGCTCAGGCGGCAGAGCTGGGAATCAAACCCGGTTCCTCCAGATCAGAGTGCACCTGCTCTTGGCCACTGCTCTTAGCCACTACGCCACTGCTGCTCCCTGGTCATACTCGCTACCATGGGAAAAATGTGCTTGGGAGGACTTGTGGGACCCCCAGAGAATCTGCCCACAACCTGCTGGGTGAGCTGCACAGAAGGGCAGGTGGGCGGATTCTTCCTGGTGATGGGTGGTGCACAACTTACAGCGAATAGGTGGAAGGGGAAGGAAAAAAGCGTTTCCGGCCTGGCCATTCGCACAAGAGCCACTCCAACCCAGGAGTTTGCAAAAGGACTGCCAGTTTTGTGATTTTCAAAAAAAAAAAAAAAACCCCAGGTTGAGGGGAATAAAACAGGCTAAACTCCTTTTGGGGACGGGACCTGTGTGAAGTCCCCCCCCCCCAAATGGCTTGTAATGCATCCTACTCCCATTATATTTGCCCTGTGCGGAATCCAGCATTGTTCCAGCGGCAGCTGCCAGAATCTATTGTTTGTTTCATACTTTCTCATACCTCTTTCCCAGGGTGTTTTTAACAACCCATCTTCCCGGCATTTGGGCTTCCTCTGTGTGTGGCTCCACCTTTTAGGGCAGCCATTTTGTGGTTGGCTCCACCTCCTGTGGCAGCCGTTGCGTGCAGATGGTGTAGACCCTTCCCCGGCAAATAAAAAACACCAAACCAGGGTTTGGAAATGGATTGGCCCGCAGCCCAACTTATTAACTGGTAAAACAACTTTAAACACACAAGAAGCTGGGCAGACAAACGGGTCGCAACATCATGCTGTCCCCAATCTCCATTGGGGCATCGCGCAGGAAGCTGGGAGCCCCAGAGGTGATACCCCCGGCTTCAACTCTTCCTGCTAGGGGTAGCGGGCACCAGCTAAGCCTACCGGCTTGCTTACGGCCCGCCCCACCCCCGGCCCTTCTCCAAGGGCACAACCATGGAGAAGACCGGCCGCCCGGCTCGGCTTCTCCCCCCAGATGTTGCGATTCCCATTGCCAACCTGCCGGGCTGCGACAAAGTACAGTCATGCAATAACAGTATAACAGTCAACTGGTAACCATTGAAAATAGGGAGGGTGGGTGTGTCACGCTGCTCTTGAGCCTTGATAAGCAAGAAGGCCGACGCTTGGGGTGTGGCGCTTTTATCCGTTTGCTCCTCCCGCCTTTCCAGCTTGGGCCAATCATTGCAGCTCCCTGCAATTTGGCGCCCTCTGAGCTGCAAACTCCTTTCTTTGCCTTTGTCTGCTCACCCCTGCCACAATGGCTGCCACCGGTGATTCGATGGCTACTATTTTTGTGGCTGTGCCCACCACCCTGTGTCAGAATTGCAAAGGTGCCCCACAAAGTCAAAAAGTTGAGGGCCACTGATGATAAGGTTATCGCCTGGGAATCTGTTGGGATTACAGCTCAACTCCAGACCAAAAAGTTCTGTTCCCCTGGAGAAGATGGATGCTTGGGAGGGTGGGCTCTATAGCATCGTACCCCAGTGAGATCCCTGTCCTCCCCAGATTCCATCCCCCAAATTTCCAGAAATTTCCCAACTTGTATCTGACAATCTAACCTCACCCCCAAATCTTTCATTAGTGGCTACAGGAGACCTGCCCACCCTACCTGCTCTATATGCTAGCAGCAGGTCATGTGATTTACTTTAGTTTAATCTGGGTGATGCAAGGGATGGTCTTGAGCCGTGGTGGCGAACCTTTGGCACTCCAGATGTTATGGACTACAATTCCCACCAGCCCCTGCCAATTGGCCATGCTGGCAGGGGCTGATGGGAATTGTAGTCCATAACATCTGGAGTGCCAAAGGTTTGCCACCACTGGTCTAGAGCAGGGGTCTGCAACCTGTGGCTCTCCAGATGTTCATGGACTACAATTCCCATCAGCCAATTGGCCATACTGGCAGGGGCTGATGGGATTTGTAGTCCATGAACATCTGGAGAGCCGCAGGTTGCAGATCCCTGGTCTAGAGATAATCTGAGTCCAAGGTGGCTCTAGGCAGCTCAGAAAATTTCTACTACTGCTAAGGACATTTCATGAAAAGTTTGGCAATAAATGCTAAACATGTTAGACCAGCATAGTTCAATTTCCCTCACTAATCCCACACTTCGTTACTAGTGATATTCTCAAAACAAACCCGCTTTCTCACACGATGATAATATTATCACTTAATGCGGCCCTCAATACCCCACCCTCCATTTGCTACCACTGATTTGCTTCACATTCAAACGGGCCCATTATGTATTTCCTTTACCGTCCAGGAACTAGGCCTCCTAGATGAGGTGCAATTTGCAATCTCAATTTGCGCTAATAAGAGAGAAATGTTAAATCTAAGAGCGTGAACTGGCAAGTGAGCTAATTCCAGTGTTTTAACTGCACAAACTCACTGTTTCAAGTCACCGATAATAGAAATCTGTTTTTCTCCAAGGGTTTTGGAAATGCACAACCAACCGACTGGTTCAAAACAGCGATAAATCTTGAAAATTACCTTTACCAGCCGAGTACATAATGTGTACAGATCCAACTTGTTTAAATGCTAATGAGGGCACCATTCTGCCTGGAATCACAGTCTCTGCAAAAAGGTGCCAAAGTTTGGGCAACAATAATCCTAGTGTTGCCAGCTCTGGACTTGGCTACACCTGGAGATTTGGGTGGGTGGAGCCAGAGGTGGGATCCAGCAGGTTCTCACAGGTTCCCGAGAGTAGGTTACTAATTATTCGTGTGTGCCGAGAGGGGGTTACTAATTGGTGATTTTGCCACGTGATTTTTGCCTTAGTGACGCCCCTCCTCTTAGCAGTAGCCCGCAGAACTTGAAGCAGTCTAGCAGGAGGTGCACCGGTGTGCGTGGCAGCCTGCGCCTGCGTGCATTTGTTTCCCGCCCAAGGACCAGCGCAGCGGCTGCATCCTTGCCACAGCCCCGCCCAGCAATGTCCCGCCCCCGGAATGCCCGGTCACACCCCCGTCATGCCCCGCCCAGCCCTACTGGTGCTACACCACTGTTTGAATCCCACCACCATGGGAACCTGTTACTAAAAATTTTAGATCCCACCACTGCCCATGGTGGCTATGCCCCCCAATCCAGAGAGTGTGTGAATCCCCCCTCTGGAGCCAGCACAGGGGCGCAAATGCGCCAGCAGAGGAGTAACTTACCTGAGCGATCAGGCATCGTGCAGTTCTGTGGCACCCAATCTGGAAATTGCCGCTTGTTTGTCCCCAGGCCTGCTGGTGCAAGAAGATGGGCAGGTGTGGCCGGGAGAGTTCTGGGGGTGGGCCAAGGATTGGAGTCAACCTTCGTTGACTTCTTCCCAGCCCTTGCCTGCTTGAACTCCAGCACTGGAAGTTTGGGCTTTCACCACCAGCCCACTTTAGCCACATGGAAACTTTTTATTTTGTTTTATTTTCTGCCTCCCTGCAGTGTCGAGAAAACCCTCCTAGAGGCGGCAGGGCAGCGCTGAAGCTGCGTCCTACCACCGGGCCCTGTGGAGGGGACTGTAAATGGCTGTTAATCTCCCTTTAATAGATAAACCCTGGACCTCTTTTTTCTAGCTAGTTTTGTACAGACAAAGCCTTTAAGCATAAGCATTTTATTGCCATTGTGCACGCACAACGAAATTTACAGCAGCATTCCTCGATGCACACCATTTCAGACTCATCCCCCATCCCCACTTTCCCCTTCCTCCACCCATCCCTACACAGCCCCAAACACATCAACACGAAGCCGCGGAGTTCAGCATCGCCACAGCTCCAGAGTAGAAGCTGTCTCTAAGCCTCCTGGTCCTAGTTTTGATAGACCTGTATCATCTGCCGGATGGGAACAGTTCAAAAAGAGAGTGTGCTGGATGAGACGGGTCTCTCAGAATATTTGGGGCTTTCTTTAGGCTTCGGGAATTATAGAGTTCTTCCAAGGAGGGGAGAGGGCAGCCGATCATCCTCTGTGCAGCAGTGATCACCCTTTGGAGCGCCTTCCTATCTGCCACTGTGCAACTGGAGAACCATACACAGATGCAGGAGGTTAAAAGTGTTTAGTGAAGGTTCTCTAGGCAAGGAGGATGCTAGGGAGGGAATCTCTGCTTACAGCTCAACCACAGAGGCCTGTTAAGAATGGCTATTGATCTTGCAATTGAAAAGAAGGGTGAGGACCACTGTAACTTCCTTGATGCTGACTCGAGTAAACCTCTGCCATAAATAAGCCTGTGTCATCCCTCTGTGTTTCTCCTGGCTATGATGAAAATAATCACCCATTCTTAAGAACAGATGGCTCGACTCCGGCAAAAGGCAAACATGCAGCTTAAAACTATTTTATTACCATCATCGAAAAGCAGTTATTGAAACCAGAGTGGAGTAACAGGCCAGAGTCTCTATCCTGGAGAGCCAGTTTTAATAGAGCTAAGCAAAAAAAGAACTTTAAGGATTTTTTTTTAGTGTTTTTGGAAAAGCATTTTTTGGGAAAATGTACAAGACAGCAGGCCATTGTGAAGGTATACGAAGCCAATCAACAACTGGGGAATGAAAGACCATGTGGATATTGGCCCTTTCCGCACACGCAAAATAATGCGTTTTCATACCACTTTCACAACTGTTTGCAAGTGGATTTTGCCATTCCGCACAGCTTCAAAGAGCACTGAAAGCAGTTTGAAAGTGCATTATTCTGCATGTACGGAATGACCCATAGTTCAAACTTAATTTGTTGTTGTAAGCCCTTTGTAGAGGAACTATTTGGTTTCTGTTCCTTTGTGTAAATTATCACACAGTAATAAGCCTATGTAGATGTTGTTTATGTCATACAGTCTAAAAGCTTATTTATAATTGTTTAAGTCATAGGTGTCAAACTCGCGGCCCTCCAGATGTTATGGACTACAGTTCCCATCATCCCCTGCCACCTATGGTTTAAGTGTATATATATTGAATATTATTGATACATTAATCCCATTAGAAGAAGAAGAAGAGTTTGGATTTATATCCTCCCTTTCTCTCCTGCAGGAGACTCAAAGGGGCTTACAATCTCCTTGCCCTTCCCCCCTCACAACAAACACCCTGTGAGGTAGGTGGGGCTGAGAGAGCTCCGAGAAGCTGTGACTAGCCCAAGGTCACCCAGCTGGCATGTGTGGGAGTGCACAGGCTAATCTGAATTCCCCAGAGAAACCTCCACAGCTCAAGCGGCAGAACGGGGAATCAAACCCGGTTCCTCCAGATTAGAATGCACCTTCCCTTAACCACTTCGCCACATTAGCCACACAGCTGCTTGTTTGGATTGTTAACCTTTGAGCAACTTACCCCACTTCTGTTATGGTTAACCTCCAGATGGGGCCTGGAGATCTCCTGCTGTTTCAATTGACCTCCAGATGACAGAGATGTTCTCTTGAGAAAATGGTTGTTGTGGAGTGGGGACTATTGGGCAGGTCCTCACCAGGGACCTGTCCTCAACCAATTCCTGCCCCCCCCCCCATTTCTCAAAGTCCTGAACCACTTTAACCTTGAAACAGTAGTCACTGCTGTATGCCAGTGTGGTATTATAATGATAAATACTGGTATTATGAGATTCTTTTGCCCCACCATGGATAAAATCCCTAAGGAGCAGCAGTGGCGTAGGAAGTTAAGAGCTCGTGTATCTAATCTGGAGGAACCGGGTTTGATTCCCAGCTCTGCCGCCTGAGCTGTGGAGGCTTATCTGGGGAATTCAGATTAGCCTGTACATTCCCACACACGCCAGCTGGGTGACCTTGGGCTAGTCACAGCTTTGCAGAGCTCTCTCAGCCCCACCTACCTCACAGGGCAAGGAGATTGTAAGCCCCTTTGAGTCTCCTGCTGGAAAGAAAGGGGGGATATAAATCCAAACTCTTCTTCTTCTTCTTCTTCTTCTTCTTCTTCTTCTTCTTCTTCTTCTAAATACTACGGATGATTCCGCATGGGCCAAAAACAGCAGTGTGAAAACGATTATTGAAATAAATGGTGTAAAGGGTTTGAAGCTTGATTGTAAAAGAGAGGGTTTATACTGTTTTCTACACCGTTTTTCAGCTGTTTTTGGCCCATGCATAATCAACAAAACCCTCCATAGATTGTATCCCTGGGATACAATCAGGTTAGGGCTCTTATTAAACACCATATACAGTAGAAAAACATTAATAAGAGAGCTAAAAGAAGAATTCATAACAGGGATAAAAGTAAATAACGAAGAATACAAAATAAGACCTTTTGCAGATGGTATTGTTATAATGTTGGAGTTTCCAATGGAATCTGTGGGATTGTTGAAGGAGAAATTGGCAGTATATAACAGAGTAGCGGGTTTACAAATTAATGAACAAGAAAACAAAAGCTATGACATTTAATACGACAAACAAACAAGAAGAGGGACTGGTTAAACTAATGAACTATAAAATATTTTAAAAGATCAGATACTTAGGAATTAATATAACCAAATATACCATACTATTATTCCAGAATAATTACAAACCATTATGGAAAGAAATTAAGAGAGACAAAAAATTGGACCAGGCTAAAACTCTCCCTATCAAGGAAAATTGCAGTAATAAAACAAATATACTTGCTAGAATGATTTTCTTATTCCAGACAATACCAATTATAATAGCAAAAACTGTTTTTGATGTATGGAAAAAAGATATTTTATATTTCATCTGGGAAAGGGGGGAGCAAGGATAAAATATAAAAATTTATGTGACTCCCAAGATAAGGAGGATTGGCTTTACCCGAGTTTAAACTTTATTATCAAGCAGCAAGTCTGACATGGTTTAGGGCAGTGGTGGCGAACCTATGGCACGGGTGCCAGAGGTGGCACTCAGAGCCCTCTCTGTGGGCACGCACAAACAGAGTCCCCCCGCCCCCACATCTAGGCTGGCCTGGGCTGCTGGGCTCAATTATTAGCATTAATCCTAAAACCTAGTTATGGGGAAGCAGTGTAGGTAACCCTGTTAAGCGCTGTTAAACCCCACTGATTTTCATGCAAAGAACTAAAGCGTGATCTTTTACCTGGGATTAAGCTCAGTTGCTGGCAATGGGGCTTGTTCTGAGTGAACCCTCCTAGGGTCATGATTCACCCGTTGGAAGAGTTGCATGGTTGCGTCAAAACCGACTACCACCAAGCTTACTCCCGAGTAATGCACTCCTCTGAGCCAACCTTTTTTTTCTAAACTAAAACCTCAGTATTCAGGTTAAATTGCCATGTCGGCACTTTGCGATAAATAAGTGGGTTTTGGGTTGCAGTTTGGGCACTCGGTCTCGAAAAGGTTCGCCATCACTGGTTTAGGGGATTGGATGACATTAAGAAATAAAGAATTATTAAACTTGGAGGCGTCTGGTCTAATGTATGGGTGGCATATAAAAGAAAACATGCATAAAGATTTTACAGATCATTGCATGAGAAAAGCAATTTATAAAATTTGGAATAGTTATAGTAAAAAAAAGTAATAATAAAGACCCCACTATGGATTTCTCCACATGAGGCTGTAACAATGAATGCAAGCCTGAAACATAAATATCTAAAATACAGTGATATAATTAGAAAGAGGGGGGAATACAAATTAGAAAGATTTGAGATAATTATTTACAAAGAACAATATCAATGGTTCCTACAGTGTCAATTAAAAGAAAAATTAAGTCAAGATAAAAATAGGCTTCTAAGACAGAGGATCAGAATAATAGAAGCCACTATGTGAAGAGGAAAACTTCTTAATAAAGAATACATATTCTTAATTAAGAGTACATAATCTTTCTTAATAAAGAATACATATAAGTTACTATTATAAGTAGAATCAGAATCAGAGCAAATTAAGGAAAATGTGATTAAATGGTCACACGATCCAGGTAAGACAATTAAGCTAGAAGAGTGAGAAAAAGTTTGGAAGAAGAGATTAAAATTTGCCAGCAGTACAAATTTGAGGGAGAATTATTATAAGATGCTACGTAGGTGGTATTTATAGCCATCACAGCTGGTAAAGATGTATAAAGGAATAACACAGATATGTTGGAAATGTAATAAAGAGATAGGGACCTTCATGCATATGCGGTGGAAGTGCAAAGTGGTAAAGAAATTTTAGTATGAAATTTATAATAAAATAACATCAAGGTCGATTCTTAAACATCCCTCAGCATGAGAGATACTGCTCTTTCTGCCCTTCTTATATTGACTCCTGTGATCATATCTTGCTCTACTGCCCAAAGTCCAACAGCTTTAGACCTGACTTCTCTGCCTTAACCTCAGTTGGGTTCTTGGATCTCTCCATCAACGCAAAGATGACTCTTTTGCTCAACAATCCTGAGGTTGAAATAACTGAAACTGTAGCCAAACTTTTACTGTGTGTTTTTAACTAGGTATCTTTGGCTTCCACTCACATTACCTCCACTGTTTTTACTTTTCTATTTACTTTTCTATCCTGTCCCTTTGTTGCATATGCCTAATAAAGGTCTCTGAATTGAATTAGATATTCATGTTCAAGTAAGTGAATTAATTTATTTAAAACAAATAACTTTCAGGATCTGTAATGAAATGTAACCAAACTATAACAATTATTTAAGTAAATTAGAATTCTAGTAGGAAGTCAATTTCATTAAAAATGTATACGTAAGAAATGTTTTCTTTCTCTTTCTCTCTTTTTCTTATTGATAGGCCCCTTCCACACACGCAAAATAATGCATTTTCAAACCACTTTCACAACTGTTTGCAAGTGGATTTTGCTATTCCGCACAGCTTCAAAGAGCACTGAAAGCAGTTAGAAAGTGTATTATTCTGCATGTGTGGAATGAGCCATAGTTCTTTATTCTTATTTGTTTTTTCTCGAGTTTTGTTTTCGTTTATTTGTTTGTGATGACTGTAAGCTGTAAACTGGATGGAAAATTTTGCTGGGGAATTTTGCCTGGTGGGAGAAAAAAGCAGCTTTTGAGACCTCCTCCTGAGGCCGGTGGATCACCTGAGGAGCTGGCAGACACCTCAGGGGCACATGTGATGAGGCAGCCTCGGAGCAGGGAGTTGCCACTAGGCTTGGAGATTCAAGTGCACCGAATCCTGGATTCAGCCCGAATCTGGGCGAATTCAAGCATATTTGGGCAAAAATCAGTCCAAATATGCCCAACCTGAATATGAACGAATCCGAATGCAAGGTATTCGGGGGGGGGGGGGTTGTATTTTTGGTGTTTTCCGGATTTTGGCCTGCAAGGGAGCATTTTTAAAGATAATGGCACTGAAATTTCAGGGTATCTTTCGGAGACCCTCTTTATGACCTCGACCATGTTTGGTGAAGTTTGGTTCAGGGGGTCCAACGTTATGGACCCCCAAAGGGGGTGCCCCATCCTCCATTGTTTCCAATGGGAGCAAACAGGAGATGGGGCATCCCCTTTGAGGGTCCATAACTTTGGCGTTCCTGAACCAAACTTCACCAAACTCAGGTGGTATCATTGGTACAGCCTCTGGATGATACCCTGAAATTTTGGTGTCACTAGCTTTAAAAATGCTCTCCCAACAGGCACCCCAAAGTTTTTGCCCAGATTCTCTGCTCTGCAGTGCCTTGGCTCCATTGTAGCCAATGGGGAATTTCTGAGTGTGTAAGCAGGCTGCACATTTTTGAAGATAGAGGCATCAAACGTTCATGGTGGCTCCAGGAGGGCTTCCTGGTAATAGTGGAGGGGGAAGGGGGAGAGGGAGAGGACGGGAGTGATTTTCCACCCCCACCGACACACGCCCGGTGCACGACACACACCCTGTTCCTTATTGCTATGTGTAAGGTTGTGGGTTGATTTCTGTCCGCCAGCCTGGCCTTGGAAACATTCCTCGGACTGGGCTGTGTGCCCAGGATTGCTGTTATCATTAGCCTTGCTGTCTATCTGTGCTTTCTATACGCGTATGGAATCTTACTTTCTGTTCGTGTGAGAACCTACATTGGAGGTTGGAGTTTGGGGGGTATTTACTTTGTGCTGTGGGCGGGGGTCAGAGAAGCTCGTAAAAGCAGCTGTCTGGTGGGGAAAGGTCAGAGTCTGCATTTCCTGTATTGTGCATCATGGAAGTTTAAGAAATAAAGAACTGTTACAGTTACTTTAAGACTGGTCCTTTCAGGTTCCTTACACTATGCCTCTGATGAAAAAACTGTTCCTTGTTGCGACTGATGAGCAGACTGTGAGCCGAAACAATGAGTGTTCAGGGATCCCTATGAAAAATATAAAAGATTACACTTCTAAACAGTTTCAGGGAAGTAAGTAACATAGTTCAGATTAGGTTGAGCAAAGAATGTAACTACGTGTTCTCAGAACAGACTAAGATAGCGAGAGTTTTCATTGGCTCGGCTTCTGTGTTTTTATCAGGAATGTGAGACAGAAAATTACCAGGTGATCTTTTCCCCACCTTGCCAAGAAAAAATTCAGGAGCTAGATTTCAGCATCTCAGACTACTGCAGCATTCGGAACAGTTAAAAACAAAACCCACAATACTGCGCTAACTTCAGAGCAGAGCAGGATTGTATTTCCTTCTCAACATTCGAATATGTTTAAATCTCCAGTGTTGCACGGAAGGATTTGAAAAACCTAAGCGCATCCATCTTGTCCCCATTTGGGTCCGTCTTAAGATGCTACTCAAGCATCTTGTTACGATGCACACGAATGATTGTTGAGAAACAAGAGAAACAAGCAATTGTGAAAGAAATGGTCAGGTTTCAAATGACGCTGGTTGGATCCTTTGAAAATCAACTTTTGAGGCAAAATGAATTCTCTTGGGGGGTGATGTGTTGGCATTTGCAAGTGCCTGTCACAACCAGTCATGAAAGTGTTAACTATCTGCATGTAAACAGGATGTTGAGGTCACATTCTAATGAGCTGACCTACTGATTTGCTATTGGCCACTTTAAATAGCCATTGCTTACGTGTATGTGTGCACCCATACCAGAAAGTATGAAGTTAACCTGTTTTCTTTGTTCTTACTCAGATGATGCTCAGAGGATAACTCCTCAGCCACGTGCTAAGACAACTGCAAATATGTAGCAGAGTTGTATAGTACTTGTTTTATCTCCATGTTACCATTCCCTTTTAGGAACACACACACCAGGGACCTAGTAGCTATGGACAATGCTGATAGAACATTGGTGGCGAACCTATGGCACGGGTGCCAGAGGTGGCACTCAGAGCCCTTTCGGTGAGCACACGTGCACAGAGTTCATCATGTGGGGGGGCAGAAAATCACCTCCCACACACACATCTAGGCACGATCCTTTACCTGGGAGTAAACTCGGTTGCTGGCAATGGGGCTTGCTTCTGAGTGAACCCTCCTAGGGTTGTGATTCACCCATTCGAAGCCACATCTCAAAAAGGGTATTAAAGAGATAGAAAAAGTGCAGAGAAGGGCAATGAGGATGATTGAGGGACTGGAGCACCTTCCTTATGAGGAGAGGCTGCAGCGTTTGGGACTCTTTAGTTTGGAGAGGAGACGTCTGAGGGGGGACATGATTGAAAGTTTATAAAAAATTCATGCATGGGGTAGAAAATGTTGACAGAGAGAAATTTTTCTCTCTTTCTCACAATACTAGAACCAGGGGGCATTCATTGAAAATGCTGGGGGGAAGAATAAGGACTAATAAAAGTAAACACTTCTTCACGCAACGTGTGATTGGTGTTTGGAATATGCTGCCACAGGAGGTGGTGATGGCCACTAACCTGGATAGCTTTAAAAGGGGCTTGGACAGATTTATGGAGGAGAAGTCGATCTATGGCTACCAATCTTGATCCTCTTTGATCTGAGATTGCAAATGCCTTAACAGACCAGGTGCTCGGGAGCAACAGCCACAGAGGGCCATTGCTTTCACATCCTGCACGTGAGCTCCCAATGGCACCTGGTGGGCCACTGCGAATAGCAGAGAGCTGGACTAGATGGACTCTGGTCTGATCCAGCTGGCTTGTTCTTATGTTCTTATGTTGTACGGTTGCTTCACCAAGCTTACTCCCGAGTAACGTGCGCCTCGGAGCCAACCGTTTTTTCTAAACTAAAACCTCAGTATTCAGGTTAAATTGCCGTGTTGGTACTTTGCGATAAATAAATGGGTTTTGAGTTGCAATTTGGGCACTCGGTCTCGAAAAGGTTCGCCATCACTGTGATAGAACATGGCATATCCCTAGGGGATGCCCCTGTTGCATTAAATTCACGGCTCAGGTGGTAGAAGAACCTTCTAGAGGCTCTTTTTTTTAACCCAATGCAGATCTTTTCCCATATGCAAGCCATTCCATAACCTTCACCTTCCCAACAAAGTAACTGAAAGTCTGCCACATTAAACTAAAAATGAGTAACTCCAAGAAATGGATGGTTAATTCATGATACCCAGTGCCGTTTGGAAAATATTAAGAGTAGGCAAGAAAAACGAGCAGCCATTCTTCATTGTACAAACGAAAGATCGATTGCATCTTTGTCTCTGGCGTTCTCCACGGCTGCTTTCCTATCTCACCTCCGACTAGGTGGCTCATTCGTTATAGCCAAAGTTTCCTTGGCATTTGGCTCAGACTAAATCATAAAATAGATGCACATCAATTGCACGTAGCGATTGCTGGAATCCAGCCGTTTCATTTCTTAATTTTCCCATTCGCTGCAGAAAAAATAAACAAGGCCCTGCTTCTAATTCCCTCTCGTTAATGAGCAATGTCTTGTTGCTAGATCTTTGAGCAGGCTTTGCTTTATTGCTCGTTGTTCATCTCTTTGCTAGTGCTCGTACAGCGGATTAATTAAAACCGAACACCGATGAATATTCTCGTCACTAACTGCTTCATTTTGCAGGGCTGGGCGGGGGGAGCCCTAGGTATCTGGAAATAGGAATGGAAAGATGAAAGTTTTCCAAGATAGTTGGATATTACCAAGACAATCGTGGTTATTGACATGGCGAAAAACAAGACAAGCACCTGTTCAACATCTGGGGAAAACATTAATAGAGGGAAAAAATGGCAAAATTACAACCAATCCATTTCTAGTTTAAAGATATGCACATGAAGTTGCTTTGGATTAGACCAGACCATTGGTCCACCTAGCTCAGTATTGCCCACTGAGATTAGTATCTGTCTGCCAACTAGAGATGTAGCTAGGGAAAATGGAGCCCAGTGCAAAATCTGAGTTTTGCTGCCCCCCCCCCCATTGCTTTTGTATTTTTTTGTATTTTTTCAGTTTTCAGCCTGCGGGGGGCGCAGTTTTTATACTAGAAGCATCAAAACTTCAAGGTATCTTTAGGAGACTATCCTGATGATACCACCCAGGTTTGGTGATGTTTGGTTCAGGGGGTCCAAAGTTATGGACTCTCAAAGGTGTAGCCCCCTATTAGCTCCCATTGGAAACAAGATACTGCCTTTTGTTAAGTGCCAAAGGCAGTGGTGGGATCCAAAAATTTTAGTAACAGGTTCCCATGGTGGTGGGATTCAAACAGTGGCGTAGCAACAATGGGGCTGGGCGGGGCACTATGGGGGCGTGGCCGGGCATTCCAGGGGCGGGGCATTAATAATTTCTCTATTACTGTAAAAAAAACTCTTACTGTAAAAAAAAGTTCCTAATTTCCAGCTGGTATCTTTCTGTCCATAATTTAAACTCATTATAGCAAGTCCTATCGTCTACTGCCAACAGAAACAACTACTTCTCCTCTAATTGACTGCCTGTCAAATACTTAATACTTTCAAATACTTAATTTTGTTTCTAGAAATCAAAAGAAGGATACTTTCCTTAAACAAGGAACTTTACCATATTTCTAAAACATGTTTTCAAAACAGCCCAACAGGGAGAATTATCCCGTTTTCTACCTTCGCTAACCAGCCGCATAGGAAACAACAGGACTTTATGATTTTTGGACCTAATGGAATTTTTTACGGAAAAGCAGACCCAATTAGTAAACCCCTCTCAGCACACACAAATAGTTAGTAACCCACTCTCGGGAACTGGTGAGAACCTGCTGGATCCCACCTCTGGCCAAAGGTCTGACTCTTTGGATCTGCTTGGAAACCCAATCGCTTGATCTGTAAAAATATTTTCTGATTAGTTATGCCAGCCACTAACAGAGAGCCTTAGTTTTCATTGTGAATAGCATTAGGGCAGACTGTTCTCAAGATAACCTGGGCCTGGACATTGCAATTCCTTTCATTTTTGGCAGCACAACCTCCATGCTCATCTTGAAGGCAGAGACCTATTTTGAGACCATTCCTAGCTTTATTTTCTGATGAGTTATTATAGCTATACATCCTTTTGTTGCTATAGTTGACCATTGGCCATCTAGCATAGCGCTCTGATTCCTGGCGATGATAGATCTCCATGGTTGCAGGCCGTTTCAGCATGCAAGGTGGTCAGCTGGAAGTTAGTGGGCTTCGGCTTCAGAATGGTGATTGATAGAGAAGTATTTGTGACACTTTTACCAGAAGGTATTTGGATTCAGTGCCATATGGCTGCTTAGCAGCTAGCAGCCCCTAACATGAATACAAGCTGTGCTATCAGCCTCTCCTTCTATCTGTCATTGCCTGAAGCATGTGAAGATCAATCCTTAGAAGACTAAGCAGAAGACATACGGTCTGAATAGGACGTCTGAATCTGCATCTTAACAAGAAGGGTCTTTATGGAATACATGTTGATATAAGGATTAAACCTGGAAGCAAATTGGAAACCAGTACAAATGGGACAAGATTGGAGTGATATGTTCCTAAGGCCCACTCCAATCAATACTTTTGATGCAGCGTTCTGTAGCAATTGTAGCTTCTGGATAATCTTCAAGGGCAGCCTCATTCACAGCACACTGCAGTAATGTCATTTAGGCCAAAAGTACTAGCATGCTCTAAAAGTCCCTTGCTTTAACTGGTTTACCCCATAAAATATATTGGTTCCTTTTGCTACTTCCCATGGGTCAAGTCTGAGGATTGCTTAGTCTTCCATTCACCAGGAGTTATATCCAGCAGACACTATCAAAAAGCTAAAAGACAGGGTTGGCCAAACCCCAAAAGAACTCGCCACACTACAAGGAGAATTACACTACTATAATGAGTGTTAATACTAACAGTGACTATAGTATTGCATATATACAATATTCACAAAGTGACATAAATTCATTAAAGAATGAAGTCCATTCATGAATCCATAAGGTTCTCCCGATGGTAATGATCTATATAAATAAAAAGCTAACCGTGTATTTGTTGATGATAGTATACCTCAGTAACTGCTGGGCCAATTCTTTTGAAAATTCCCAGCCGCTATAGTCAGCCAGGTGAGAGTGTTTTTAGATGTTCACATACCTGAAATTTCACACCTGGCCCAGGTAAAACACCTTTTTCCTGGCGCTCCATGGTGAAGGACATGCAACTGCATGTGTGTAACTGTCACCCTTAGAATGTTCATGGAGCTTAGAATGTTCGCTCAGATGGCCAGATATCAGCAGTGAAAACAGTACATAGGCAGTAACTCGAGCAGAAGTGAAACACATACACACACATACACACGAGGGAGAGGGAAGGGAGGGAGAGGGAGAGGGAGGGGTGGCATGCAAGGGAAGAGAAATGAGAGAGGGGAGAGAGTGAGGGGTGGCATGCAAGCGGGAGAGGGGGGAGGCGGGGGGGCCCAGCATCTTGATGTTAGCGATGACTCCACCCACCCTTTGCAGAGGGAAAGGAAAGGCAGAGGGAGGGGGAAGCAAGGCAGCACAAGGTGGCAGCAAGCAAGGCAAGCAAAGAGAAGTGAGGGAGGAAAGAGAATGAGGGGCGACATGCAAGGGCCGGGAGGGAGGGGTCAGCCAGCCTAGATTCCCTGAATACTGCGGTTACAGTTAAGAAAACCAGGCATGCATTACTCAGGAGTAAGCTCGGTACAGCACCCATGACATACTTTGAATGACTGTGTCGTGCCCCTCAGAGGGTTTTCAGAAGCAACACCCATTGCCACCAACCAAACTTACTCCCAGGTAAAGGATCATGACCAGCCAGCCTAGATGTGTGGGAGGGGTGCCTTTCCACTCCCCCCCCCCAAGGAATGCGGGCACACACATCACTGACATCACACAGTATCAGGCTGCGTGTTTGCATGAGCACGTACTGCTGGCCTCTGCAATTGATTTGCTGCTACTGTTCCTTTCCCATTTCTCACTAATGTAGTTACAGCAACGTGCGTGCGGACTGGGGTTCCCTGGCGCTTAGTGTCATATAAATATTTTCATTCACAGTCCAATGGAAAACAAGACGGAATATGGTGGAATCGCAGTCCACTCACCATACCGCCAAGTTGCACAGAATCAAGAAAGCAGCAGAACGCCTGCGTGCTGAAAGTGCGTTTTCGAGCCACGAGTCTTCTTCAGTGCGTGTGCATTATATTAGTACTTGTTTCCAATAAATATCATTCAAATATTGCTATATGCTGCCAGACCATGCTACAACTCATTCTCCAGATGTCCCTTCTTGGATTCTTTGTTTTCATTCCAAGATGAATGAGCTCCATCCAGTTCTCCTCCAAAACAAACCCCGAGAAGTCAAATTTGGCCCAAGATCACCCAGCAAGTTCCCACAGCAGGAGGAGGGTTCTAACCTGTGTTTCCCAGATCCTAATCTGACATTTTAATCACTGCACCACTGTGGTTCTCTAAACAGGCAAATTGTTTATCATGAATCCGGTAGCTTGGGATGCAGGGGCGTACCCCCACATGCTGGGGCGCCATTCGCCGGCGTGCAAGGCTGGGCCCAGCTACACGACCGGGAGACCTCTCCCCCACCAGGATTCGCGCCGGAGCACGAGGCTAGGCTCAATTGTGCAGCCTGGAGGCCTCTCCTCCTGCAAAGGGGGTCTCTGGGCTCCTGCCCTCCCTGGCCAGGAGCAGAAACAGCCACCAGCTAAGGTAAGTGGGATGTATGGGGGGCAGGGCGAGGGGCAGGGCGAGGGGAGCACCCAGAGCATGTGTTGCCCCAGATGCCACTTTCCTCCAGTACGGCTCTGTTGGGATGCCATGCTACCATTAATGATGTTGTTGGAGGGTGTGGGCATTCCAGGTTGTCCTCCCCCACTTCTTCTTCTCCCACTTCTTCCACACCCTCACACCTTCTTGAACCTGCTGATGGGGAAAAAGGCGATTGCACTGACAGGCAACTGAGCAGAAAGAAAATCCTTGCTAGCTCTGTCACTTCCTGCACTTCCTTCTTCTCAGACTGAACCTGTTAAACAAGAATTCAGTCTGACTCCTCAAGCATATTTTTGGGTGTAAAGTGCTGTCAAGTCACAGCCAACTTACGGCAACCCTGTCGGGTTTTTAAGGCAAAAGAGTTACAGAGATGGTTTTCTATTGCCTTTTTCTGCACACCAAGCTCTGACGTTCTTAGGTGGTCTCCCATCCAGTTGCTAACCTGGGCTGTCTCTGCCCAGCTTCTGAAATCTGACCAGATCAGCCTAGCCCAGTGATTCCCAAGCAGGGTTCCGTGGTACCCTGGGGTGCCGTTAGCATGTCTTCAGGGGTACCACGGCAATGCTACCGGCCCCCCCTCATTTTTGTGGTGTCTCCCGCCAGTGCCAGCAAGCAGCCACTTCCACCCCCCGTGCTCCCTTTACCCTGGTGGCAAGCAGGGGCACTGGGAGGGGAAGGTGGGAGGATGGCAGGGGTACCGTGATATGTGAAAAGTGAGGTCACGGATACCGTGATGTTGAAAAGGTTGGGAAACACTGACCTAGCCTGAGCCGTTCAAGTCAGTGCAGCAATAGTGTGTGTGAAGAACCAACCAGTCATAGACGACTTATGGTTGTCAGGATGGATCCTGTCAGCAGGACAAGGGGAGCTGACATGGGGGGGGTTGACTTTACAGCGGCAACTTGTAGATGCCTGGCGCCTCCCTTCTTCCTCTCTTCACAGGGTTCCCCAGACACAAGATCTGTTCCCAGGATTGGTTGCGCTTTGAAGTGTAAAATGGGGAGAGCCATCTGGCGTGGGCTGGAAGGGGGACCAAGAGATATAGGGGGCAGATCTGAGCTGAGGCTCAGATCTCTCTTTTCTTATGTACCTTACACATCACGGGAATAAACAGCTTTGGAACAATCCAACAGTCTTTGTTATTTCCAGACCCAAAGGTCTGACAATGGTGACCCTGTAGGGTTTTCAACTCAAGAGCAAAACAGAGGTGGTTTGCTATTGTCTGCCTCTGTATAGTGACCTTGGACTTCCATGGTGGTCTCTCCTCCAAGCATTAACCCAAGGCCACCCTCGCTTAGCTTCCAAGATGTGATGAGATCAGGCCAGCCTGGGCCATCCAGGTCACGGTCCCTTAAAAAGCTGGAAAGGTACAAAGTCGTCCCTGCTGGATTTTTCCGCACTACTTTAGTGTTGAGCATTTCCTGTAACATCTGCATCAGCTTTATAATCCGCCAGAAAATTAGATAAATACTCCCTTTAGAAAAATGGCTCAGTTAACGCATTACAGAGTCAGACTTCCTGGGAAACTGATCTACTCTCTCAGCATTAGCATACATTATGTGTCAATGGACTCTCGCCACTTAGCCACAGTCTTTAAATCTTCCTTTACAAATCATCCCCCTCCTTGAATGACTTCCACTTTGGCTTCCTATTAAATGTTCTTATCGTTCGAATGCTCGAAGAACGCACCACACCTGTTGTGTTGTGGTCTCTCGACAAAGAAAGCTGGGAATCACCCTGGGCTGAGGTTGCTGTCGGGGTGGGGTGAGGCGAAACCAGCAGATGCCGCCCAAGTAGGGGCGGAAGTGGAAAAGGAGCCATGCCTGGCAAGGGCTGGCATCACCGGAGAAAGGAGGAGCGAATCGAGACTTCAAAGAGGCTCGCCCTCCTTTGTGCCAGACATGTGCTGTGCTCACCGGCTGCGATTTGCCCACCCAGCACTTCCTCCTCTTCTTTCTTAATTGTTAATGCATGCTTATTTTGTCATAGCCCAGATACGCTGGCAGTTTGGGGCACGGGTATTGATCTGTAAGGGCAAGGGGAAGGGAGCTAGGGAGCTAGGCCTTCCCCTTGGGAACGGCGACAGCGGCAAGAGGCGACCACCCTGCCAAACAGGGCCAAGGGGGAACACCTCTTGCCAGGAGCGTCCGCCCGGCAGAGCCCCAGCTGAGTGAAGCTCAGGTATGGGGCGTCCGCCCGGCGGAGCTTCGGCATGTTACCTGCATGACCAGATCCAGGCCCATGCTTAGCCTCCCGCTTCTGCTCAATAAAATGGCTATGGCCAATTTGTTACCCCAGCAATGGAGTGGTGTGTGTTATTGGTACACACAAAAGGGGTCCACCCTTGGACAGCAATTTGATGATCTCATCAAATCTCAGAAGCTAAGCATGGTCAGGCCTGGTTAGTCCTCGAATGGGAGACTGCCAGGAAAGCCAAGGAGGCAGGCAACGGCAAAACCCTTCTGTTTGTGTTTGCCCAGACCTGGATGGCCCAGGATAGCCTGATCTCATCAGATCTCAGAAATTCAGCAGGGTCAGCTCAGTTCAGTTTAGTACTTGACAGGCTTCACCAAGGAAAGTCCAGAGTTACAAGCATACAGAGATGGTGCTACAGCAAACTACCTCTTGGTCAAACCCGGCAGCCAAAATCCATATCATCTCCTGTGCCTTGTCCGCCCAATGTGGTATAGTAATTAGAGCAGTGGCGTAGCGCCAAGAGAGTGGGGGGGTGACGCACTGGGCATGCTGGTGTGGGTGTGTGGTAAGGACGTTCTGGGGAAGGGGAGGGGTGGGCGGGACAGAGACGCAGGGCGCACATGTGCCCAAGCACAGATTCCCCTTGCTCTGGCCCTGAATTAGAGGCTAGGATTTGGATTCTCTTCTGCCATGCAAGCTTGCTGGGTGACCTTTCTACCATCACCATCTAAATAGTAAAAGGGAGGGGCAGCAGATGAGCTCCACCATCTTTTGAGCGTGATATATTGTCCCTGTACTCACTTGTAAGAGAGAAGCAGGGGGCATGGCAACCAGAAAGAGCTCCTGAACATCAACACAGGTACAGAACGAGAGATTTGCCAACCATCCTAGATGGTGAGAGCATTTACAATCCAGTTTGGTTTTTATATGCCACAGAAAAAGAGGGAGCATCAGAGGGCAAAGACTTGGGAACAGCGTGTGTGTGTGTGTGTGTGTGTGTGTGTGTGTGTGTGTGTGTGTGTGTGTGTGTGTGTGTGTGTGTGTGTGTGTGTGTGTGTGTGTGTGTGTGTGTCTCTGACCTTCCAGGACCTGAGAGTGTGGGCCTTGTGGGTCTATTTCTTTCAGTCATGTGATTGCCCGATTTGTGACCAGGCAAAATGGTGGCATTTCTAACTTATGTGGAGGCTATGTGCTAAGCCCAACATTATCTTCTGGCTGTGTGGTAAACCCAACAGTACCTTTTTTGTTTTCTGCATCTAAGCCAGGGATCTGCAACCTGCAGCTCTCCAGATGTTCATGGACTACAATTCCCATCAGCCCTGCCACTTGGCCATGCTGGCAGAGGCTGATGGGAATTGTAGTCCATGAACATCTGGAGAGCCACAGGTTGCAGACCCCTGATCTAAGCTCTCTCTTTCCAACGGTGGTTACTTATTGCAAGCAGGTGTTAATGCTTGGCCTTCTGCGTGTCTAGACTTTTAAAAAATGAGAGTTGCTCTGTCTGGCTACAACTTTGGATAAACTGTAAAATGGATTTCATTGACTGGCTTGCACACTACCACACAGGGGTGGCCAACCTATGGCGCTCCAGATGTTCATGGACTACAATTCCCATCAGCCCCTGCCAGCATGGCCAATTGGCCATGAATATCTGGGGTGCCTTAGGCTAGCCACGCCTGGTAAGAGGTCTCCAAAATGTTGCAGAAGAATAAAACAGAAAAATAACCAGCAAATAGCCAGCATCAGTGGAAACAGAAGGTGAAACCATTCTGTGAAACTTTATGAGTAATAAAGGAGTTGTGCATTTGCACCCTCTGGAAATGGGATTTCAGTGCACTGTTAAACAATGGATGCAAATTCTTGGCAGATTGGTTTCGAGAAGGTGTCAAATGTGTAATAAGAAATGATTGTTGGAGAAACTATTTATCTCTGGAATCCCAACCTTTTCAAAAACTATGGACACTTTTGGAATTCTGACATGGTGTGGTGGGGCACGGCCACAAAATGGCTGCTGTGGGAGGTGGGGCCAACCACAAAATGGTTGCCATGGGAGGCGGAGCCAACCACACACCCAGAGGAAGTTCAAGTTCAGGGAAGAAGAGCAGCAATTAAAAAAACCCTGAGAAGAGGAGTGAGAAAGATTTATAGCAATACTGTGGCTCTTCATGTTATGCTGCCACTAAAGCAGCATAATTTTAATCTGCACTTCCAATCAGCTCTCCAATGGCCAATCAAAAACCATGCTAGGCTAAAGCCTCATCTGGCCCCACCCACTTTCTGAAAACACTTCATGGGCACCACGTAAAACATCAACAGGCACTGTCGTGCCACAGGTACCACAATGGGGACCACTGATTTACTTATTAATTTGATTTAGTTAATGAGATGGTCGGAGCAGCATGTTGGAATAATATAGTACTGTCTTGTCTGCTTTGTTTTATTAGCATATAGTATATAGTATAGTATTATTAGCGTATAGTATATAGTCGGGATGAATGGATTTCCCCTGTACCATTGTCTTATTGTTTGGGAATTTGCCCTTGCATTTGCCCTTGCATTCATATTCAAGTCGTCCTTGCTAGACAGAAGCACAGTTACCTACATCATTTTGGATGAGGAGAAATGCAATATGATCCCAACTTAGAAGAAGAAGAAGAGTTTGGATTTATGTCCCCCCTTTCTCTCCTGCAGGAGACTCAAAGGGGCTTACAATCTCCTTGCCCTTCCCCCCTCACAACAAACACCCTGTGAGGTAGGTGGGGCTGAGAGAGCTCGGAGGAGCTGTGACTAGCCCAAGGTCACCCAGCTGGCGTGTGTGGGAGTGTACAGGCTAATCTGAATTCCCCAGATAAGCCTCCACAGCTCAGGCGGCAGAGCTGGGAATTAAACCCGGTTCCTCCAGATTAGATACATGAGCTCTTAACCTCCTACGCCACTGCTACTCCTACTGATATACTACTGTAAGAGGTATAGAATTGTTGGCAATAATATACTTAATTCCTGATTTGATATTAGTGAGTCTTGAAAGGACTGCATAAAATCAGTCATCGGGTTATTCTTGATTGCATTTTCAATTTCTTTGGTAATTTTCCCCCCTTCCTCTTAGGAGGAACTTGCCAAACCCATGTGATCTTTTTTCTGGGGAGTGTTTCGAACAGCCTGACATGCTGAATTATTCTCATTGGGCTGGGAGAAGACCGGTTGAAAAGCCGTGGGTTTGGAGGAGGCAGTTCAAAAGGTACAGATCCTTAGTGGAGAGCAAGAGAATAATCACCTGGGGGAGAGGGGAATAGCAATAATTAGAGGCCAGAGAAACAAGATTAAAAGGCAGGAACTAACGGTTGTGCATGATCATACAGAGTTTAGAAACACCGAAGTGATTATTCATGCTGCAGTGATTTCATATCATACTGATATGGAAAAAAAAACTTGTTCGCCAGTTCATTTAGCATGATCATTGATGCAGATTCTTCCTGATGCAGACCCAAAGTGGCTTACAGCTTCATTCTCCCCACCTCCACTTCTTGGTGCAAGTGAGTTTGAATGCTTTCCCGCATGGTTTTGAAGAAATAATCTGGATTAGGTCTCCATTATATTATACACTTTTTCTTCATGTTATCCTCACAGTGGGCCTTTCCCCACTTACCTTCTGCTGCGTGCTACTCGGGCCAAGTAGCGCGGGGTCCCGCGGCACTCCCCACTACAGGGGCGGCGACAACGCAGCCACCCCGACACTGCCGCTGTCGCGCCTCCTCAGCACGCATCATTCCTGGCGCTGGAGAAAACGGCGCCTTTTGATGACCCCGCGCAGACCTGGAGCTAGTCACACACTCTCAGCCCACTTATGTCTAACTTTCTTAGACAGTTGGGCTGGGGTCGTGAGGAAGCCCGGGCACGTGCCAGAAATGATGCGCGCAGTGAGTAGCGTGCAGTGACGGTGGCAGAAGGTAAAGTGGGGAAAGGCCTTGTAACTCTGTGGGGTAGTCTGGGCTGAGAGTGTGTGACCAGCTCCAGGTCACCCAGCAAGCTTCCATGAGGAGTTGGGGTACGAATCTGGGTCTCATAAAAACAAAAGAGCTCTGTTGGATCGCACCAGAGGTCCATTTTGTCCTGTCATACAGTGGCCAACTAGTTCCTCTGGAGGTCTAACAACAGGCCACACAGGATGAGGCCTTTCCCTGACGTTGCCTCTTGGAACTAGTGTTCAGATGTAGACTGCCTCTAAACACAGAGGTTCCTTTTAGTCACCAAGACTAGTAGCCACTGATAGACGTCTCCTCTATGGATCTGTCTAATCCACTTTTCAATATAATGAAAGCAGGTATTGTGTGTGCAATCAATCAAACATAAGCAAAATCAACAAAAGACTATACCCAGGCTACATCCAATACTAAAAGTGTAAAATTTAATATCATAAGTGCAGAAATGTCTAAACTAGGCTGACCAGACGTCCCGTTTTTGGCGGGACAGTCCCGCCTTCAAACAATTTGTCCCGCATCCCGCGGGTTCTTTAAATTGTCCCAATTTCTGGGAGGCTGCTGCACTGCCTTTTGGGGCACAAGGCAGTGCGGCAGCCTCCCGCGTGCGCGGCCGCAGGAGCACGGCCTTCTGGGGCTTGCCGTTTCCCGCCCTGTCCCCCGTCCCGGTTCACAAAGGTGACCATCTGGTCACCTTAGTCTAAACAGATAATAAAACCAGCCCAACTGTCTAAGAAAGTTATACAGTCCACAGTAGTGAAAAGAATCCAAACATGGGTTGAACCTGCTTGCTAATGCCTGTTCTTTGGTGAAATTCTTCCACTTCCTCAGCAATGGATTTTAATCTGGCCCATATGTCTGAAATCACTATCATGGGATATGCTGTGCATAGCAATAAATTCATAGACATGACATTTTCCATTGAGTTAAGAAATATTGTGCTTGAAAGCTAAAAAGCTTTTAGTGGCAAGCTCGTCCCATGTTTGGATTCTTTGCACTTTTGTGGACTTTCTTAGATACTTTGGCTGGTTTTGTTTACACATTTCAAATCTTATTATACTAAATCTTACACTTTTAGTATTGTATGTAGCCTGGGTATAGTTTTTGTTTGCTATGCTTAAGAACATAAGAAAGAGCCTGCTGGATCAGACCAGAGTCCATCTAGTCCAGCACTCTGCTACTCGCAGTGGCCCACCAGGTGCCTATGGGATGTGCATGCAGGATGGTTATTCTGCTGCTGCTACTCCTGAGCACTAAGGCATTTGCAATCTCAGATCAAGGAGGGTCAAGATTGGTAGCCAGACATCGACTTCTCCTCCAAAAGTGTCCAAGCCCCTTTTAAAGCTATCCAGGTTAGTGGCCATCACCCCCTCCTTTGGCAGCATATTCCAAACACCAATCACACGTTGTGTGAAGAAGTGTTTCCTTTTATTAGTCCTAATTCTTCCCCCCAGCATTTTCAATGAATGCCCCCTGGTTCTAGTCAAATGGACTACTCACAACGCAACCAGCACAGCACAGTTCAATTCATAAATGTCATTCACTCCAATCGGCGTAATGATGTTGCCGGTTTCTTCTTTGAGAAAACTGCAAACCGCTCCACGCGTTTGGATTGCACTTTCATGAATACTTCCTCAGTGTACTATGACCAGTGTCTCTGACCGGTCTCTCTATTCCATGCATAATTTTATAAACCTCTGGCCCTTTCCGCACGGGCCGTTTACAGCGCCCTAGGGATGGCAAAAACGCCATCCCTAGGGAGCTCTTCGCATGGGGGGCACAGCTGCTTCACAGCCGCGCCGCCCTCGCTCCTCGCCAGCGGCACAAAACCGCCATTTCCCCATCTTGCTCCCCGAGCGAGGTTTTTGGAAAATGGTGGCTTCCAGCCACCACCGTGAGAATGGCAGCAGCTGGAAGGCGCCATTCCTCCCTCCTTTCCTGATCGACTTACCTTCCCTGCGACCTTCCGGTGCATCTCCGAGGCCTGGGGACATGCCCCTCTGCCCTGCGACTCCGGAGCAGTTGCGCAGGGCAGGGGGGCGTGTCCCCTGGCCTCGGCAACGCGGCAGACAGTTGCAGGGAAGATAAGTTGATCGGGTGATGGCGATCCGCGGTGCCATCTTCCCTGTCATTACCGGGACCGTTTGTGCAAACGATCCTGGGGAGGTTGGGTTGGCGTCATGTATGCTGACCCAACCCCCAGCGTGGCCATGTGGAAGCGACCTCTGTCATAAACTGACCCACCTTAGTCATCTTTTTTTGTAAACTGAAGGTAAACCCCCACATAGCTCAGTAGCTGTGTCCTCTAGAATCCTGCTGCGTTGGCTGTGCCCTGTCTGTAGATAGCCAATGCCACAGGCTGCATGTCCTGTTGGAAAATCTCTCCACGCGCCAGCAATATAAATCACAAGGAGAAAACAAATGTTGAACTTGGTCAGGGTTCAATTCCACATCAGAGAGCAGATTTGTCAGACTCATTACGTGAGGAGAGAAGCCCTGGTTTTGGCTTGGTTTTCATGTATTTGCTTACATGTCTTTTTAAATAGTTTAAAAAATATATATAGGAGCTGGCTTGTCCATTGGTCATGTTAGCGGGCTCAAAAGACAAAGTGAATTAGTGAGTCTGTCCAAACCAAACGCCTCTCTTGCCAAAGTCATCCGCTGCTCTCTAGTTATGGATTTTAATCGTGCCCAGCAGGAAAAACTTGATTTTGGCTGCAGTCCTAAGAACAGTTTCCTGGAAGTAAACCTTGTTGAATAAAACCTGCATTTAAGTAGACCTTCTTAGGGCAGCTCCCCACATCTATGGCCCTTTCCGCACGGGCCAAATACGGTGCCCTGGGGATGGCAAAAACGCCGTCCCCAGGGAGCCGTTCGCACAGGGGGTGCAGCTGCTTCTCAGCCGCGCCGCCCGAGCGGCGCAAAGCTGCTGTTTTCCGACCTCAGCGAGGTTTTCGGAAAACGGTGGCTTCGAGCCGCTGCCGTGCGAACGGCAGTGGCTCGAAAGTGCCCTCCCTCCCCCCCTTGTCACTGTCCACCTACCATGTCTGTGGCCGTCCAGCACGTCGCTGAGGCCTGGGGACACGCCCCTGCGTTCTGCGCATGCCGCCGGAGCAGTCGCTAAGCAGATCGGTGATCACGTGACTCCAACCTTTCTGCTGAATAGTGGCCGTGCAGAAACGGCCAATGTAAGACCTCTGTGGTTTTGACTTGCTACATTATCCTTTGATTTCAAGAAATTCCCAAATGGCATCTCTCAAGCTGACCCTCTCGTAAAATGATTAACTCAGGTGCAACATGCAGACATTTCAGAACCAAAAGAAAATAGGCACAGTCATCTTCCATACGCATTATCTTTTACTTCTAAAACATGGTTCTTTATTTTTTTTTAATTTCTCATGCTAATCTTATAAGATAGGTTAGACTGAGCTCCTTACTAGACCCAGCCCAAGAGTTCTGTTTCTGAAATTTCAGAAGGTAGCTGTGCTGGTCTACAATAGAACAGCTATACTTGAGTTCAGTAGCATCTTAGAGACTAAGACCTCCATCCAGAGGGTGGGGGATCTGCTGGTGGAAGTGGGGCATGACCCCACTGTCCACACCCCCCTTTTCAATCGTTTCTCTGGCTGGATCGTTTTGAAAACCTCTTCAGTTGCTTTGCGATCTACTGACTATATTTCCCCTGCTTCTCTGCTTTCCTGAGCTTCCTCCTTGACGCCATTTTCTAAGCTCACTCAGTTTTTCCTTACCTGTTTATTTGCAGCATTTCTCTGTTATGTTATTTGAGGGGCAATTTTCAAAGCATCGAGTATTCGAGGAGTATAGAATGGAGCACAAGGCTGTAAAGCATTAAAGCACTGGTTCAACTCAGTATTTTTTTTAAAAGAGAGGAAAAATCACGTAATGGTGGCCAGGAATCATTTAATGGGGGCAGGTTCAGACATACATTGTTGTAAGGGGGAGGGGCTGAAAACATTTTAGGAATGTTTTAGGGGTTGGGCAGAAAGGATCATTATTTCACACTAAAGCCATGCATGGATGTACAGTAGAGTACACCAAGAATATCTGGCCTGCTTCTCTGTGGCTCAAACTGAGCTCTGTGGCACAGTTGCTAGGGCGGGAACATCTCCCTCTCTTTTCCTTCCTCATGACTCCAATCTGGACACAGCGCAAAACTCTTGCTCCCTGCTATATTTCGGGATTATTCCCCAGAAAACAAGCCTAGCTGTATATTTGGAACAACTAGTCAAGAGTAGATGAGTCATAACAAGAGCAAGGTGTAACACCTTCCCCTCAGTCTACCTCCAAGGTTGCTTTCACAATATTCCACAAAACGAACGTCACTGCCGGCACTGTCCCCATACAACAGACTCAATCGTTCATATTTTGCTGTATTGTTTGAAGTATAACAACATTAGAATAGACTTGTGGGCTCTGTTACCAACAGGATTCACGCTACTCTCAGATAAAATAAAAATGTTTAAGCTCCTGAACAATTCCAATGTAGACATTTCGGAAGCATCTGCCGTATTTTTAATGCGTGTCTCACAGGTTATATAACAGTGAGTGATTTTTTTAATGATTATGGAAATGTTTGACATTTTCTCGATTATGTGCCTAATAAAGGTTTTTGGATTGGATTGGATTGGATTCCAATCTGGTGGAACTTTGGCTGATTTTATGGAAATGTCCAGACTGCACAGTATCCTGGAATAAGCCTTTAATTGGTTAAGTAAGAACTTTAACTTAACCAGAGAACATCTCTAGAATACTTGGACAGATGTGGACTGAAGCCTTTGTCTGAGTCAACATTATTGGCTTCCTGCTAAATTCACTGTCGGAGTGTCTTTGGGCATTTCCTCACTCACCACGACTCCCCCTATGCCTTACGCTGCTCTCAGCGCGCGTCATTTCTGGCGCGCGCCCAGGCGTCCCCATGACCCCGTGCTCTGCGCAGGGTCATCAAAAGGCGCCGTTTACAAGAGCCTCAGGAGTAACGCGTGCTGAGGGGGCGCAACAGCGGCAGCGTCGGGGCAGCTGCGTTGTCGCCACCCCTGTAGTGGGGAGTGCCGGGGGACCCCGCGCTACTTGAGGAGAGTAGCGCGGGGCTTAAGGTAAGTGGGAAAAGGCCCTGAGTGTGGAAAAGTATTATAGGATATATTAGGGGAACAGTACAGTTCTATTGCTTACCTTTCAGTGTAGAAGGTTGTTTTTTGGCAGACAGCCAGAGTACGGAACACTGACCAACACATTATTTCTCTGTTGGGAAAATGTCTATACCACTACTGCATAGAGTTCCAAGTAATTCCTAGAGAGGCATGACATCACTTTTTGTGTGTGTGTGTTTTTCTGGAAGTGATGTCACATTGTCAGATTGACTGGCAACCACACTGAGCGTTGGCATGACTTCAGCCTATGTCATGAAAAGCTCTCAGATGTATTGAACTTCTTCACGGCTGACAGATCAACATTTGTACTGCTTAGTAACAAACGTCTTTCGTCTCTGCTGCAATTTATTTTTGATCAGCAGACATAAAGGCCTCCGAGCTTCTTCAAAGGCTTTTTAAAAAATGAATCAAAGGACAGAATTTGCATTTACAAAACCCACGTATGCGGTGAGTAATATTTTTGATGCAAGCTTTCCTCTGTATTCTTAATAATGCCATTGTTCATTATACTTCCTGCCAATTTATTCTACACAGGCCTTATGCTAATAAGCCTGTTATTTCCTAAATCCTCTTCCCCATCCCCCCCTTTTTTTAAAAAATGGCATTATTTTGACTATCTCCCCATTCTGTTTTGTGAGAAATCCAACTTTCAGAAGAACATAATTTTGTTAGATGTTCAGCAATATCGTATGACGAACTCTCAGGTGTACACGCGAGCCAGTTTTTAGAGCTTCTTTGAGTTTTTTCATTAGCTACACAAGAATTCCCTTGGCCCATTTTTAAATATCTCCTACTGTGTGATGAGCTTTGATGATACCTGTTTGTAATAACTCCTCATTGTCCCGAGGAGTTTCTTCTCTCCTGACTCTTACTTCCAATTTTTCTTTAGCCATCCCATTTTTTTTTAAGTTGTGTTATTAGAAATTAGAATTTTAATGGCATTGAACTTTCTAGGCATATTTCTACTTAAACGTATAGTATGTATTTGTGGCATTTGATAAATCTGCATTCATTATTTGTTTGTTTCTACCTTGCTTTTCCCCCCTCAGTGGGGACCCAAACTTCATTCCCCACTCCTGCATTCCAATAAAATCCTGCAATGTAAGTTAGGTTGAGAAATGCTGGTACAGAGTAATCCTACACCAGGGGTCTGAAACTTGCAGCTCTCCAGATCTTCATGAACTACAGTTCCCATCAGCCCCTGCTAGCATGGCCAATTGGCCATGCTGACAGGTGCTGATGGGAATTGCAGTTTCAGACCCCTGTCCTACACTGTACTCATCTTCTCATAGCTCTGCATTTGGAGTATCGTGCTCCAAAATGCAAAGCTAAGGCTCTGGTTTTTGATCTGTCCTGACTACTGCAACCTTCTTGTCTCTGCCCCCCCCCCCCCCCGGTGCATGCCTGTTTTCTCGCTGCCTCGGGGCAGCTTGCAACATAGCTCAATTCCAATAATCATCCAATAACCATTCACAGTTTTTCTCAACCCAGCAATGTGAAACCTTCTTCAATAATTTCACTGACTCTCAATCAATTCTCCCTCATTTACGAGCCTATCCAACTGCTGCAGTTATCTGCGAATGCCTTATTCAGGTCTCCACCTTTAGAGATTAGGCAGGAATAACCTGGTACAAAGACTTCTTAGTGTTGGCACCAGAACTTGAATTCTCTGTCCAGGGAGACTAGACCTGTTCACATCTTCTGCCACTTTTCACCAGCAAGTGAAGATTTTTGTCTTTTGCTCAGTGATTCCTTCCTTCTTGCCCAATGTATTAAATATTTCTTTAAATCTATATTTTGGCTCTAATTTTAATTGTTTTGCTGTTACGTTTCTTGTTTTTAGTTGTTTTTATGATGTGATTTTAGTGTGCGAATTTTTAATTTGCTGGCTGCCTTTGTAGCCCTGATGAGTACGAAAAGGCAGGGTACCCATGTAGTGGTTAAGTATGGCAGACTCTGATCTGAAGAACTGGGTTAGTTTTCTCCGCTCCTCCACATGGTACCTGCTGGGTGACCTTGTGCTAGTTCCAGTTCTCTCAGCCCCATCTACTTCACACGGTTTCTATTGTGGGGAAGGGAAGGTGATTGTAAGCCACTTTGAGGCTGTTTCCACACGGCCACGCTGGGGGCCAACCCCCCCGGGTTCGCATGAACAGTCCCGGTTGCGGTGGGGAAGACAGCGCAGCCTCCGCACAGGCTGCGCCGTCCCCCAAATGCCTTACCGTGTCCTCCGGCCTCCGGCGTGTCGCACAGGCCAGGGGACACGCCCCCCCTGCCCTGCGTGACAGCTTGGAAGTCACAGGGCAGGGGGGCGTGTCCCCTAGCCTGTGTGATGCGCTGGAGGCTGGAGGACACAGTAACTGGAGGACACAGTTTTGGGAAAGGGGGGAATGGCACCTTCCAGCCGCTGCCGTTTGCGCTACTGGGGGGGAGCGAGGGTGGCGCGGCTGCGATACAGCTGCGCCCCCCCCGTGCGAACAGCTCCCTAGGAACAACATTTTTGCCGACCCTAGGGCGCTGTTATTGGCCCGTGTGGAAAGGGCCTGAGACTCTGTAAAGATTAAGATAACTAGGGTATCTTCTACTGCTCTTTAAGTAGTCATGCCAATGAGTAGTATCTTCTCCTTAAAGGCAGAGATAAGCAGCGTATTCTTCTACTACTGCTACTTATTTAAATTAAGTAAATAAAATAACTAGCACAGGTCCTCTGACTTTTCTTTTAAAGCTCTCTACATCCTTGTTTTTCTCATTCTCCCCATTCTTATTTCTCACAATTTTTTTTCTCATCACCATTACCAGCCACCACAATCTCCTACTTTCTGTGATGACTCTCACTCCCCTCCTGAACAATCAGCGTCCACCCCTCTTCCTTCAAATACTCTACCACGTAGTTGACACCTTCAGCTTCAATCTTTCATGTCAATTTCAAAGTGTTACCTGAACAACATGACTTGAATGGTCCAGGTTTGCCTGGTATCATTTGATCACAAATGCTAAACAAGGTCAGCCCTAGTTAGTACTTTGATGGGAGACCATCATGGAAGTCCTGGGTCTCTATTTAGAGGCAGGAATTGACAAACCACCTCTGTTCATCTCTTGTTTTGAAAACCCTATGGTGGTTTCCGCACAGCCCAAATATAATGGTCTGATGAAGTTATTTATCCTGTTTTGGGGAAGAACTTCGCACAGGGCTCTCCCCCAAAATGGGTCCAATCTATTATATTTCCCTCAACCTGGGTATTCCAAAAATCGCTAAACTAGTGATCGTTTTGGAGAATCCGGGTAGAAGGCGCTCCTGAGTGACCGGCACGAAAGCTACTTCTGCTTCACTTTTCCCACCCACCGCCTGATTTTTGCATCTTCCTTAAACAACCCACGCATTTAGTTTCAATCTGCAGCCATCTGTCTTTGCAAAAGGTGGTTCTGTCATGGAAGTTTTTACCCATTAAAAACTCCACACAAGGACGGCTAATAGCAAGCTAGGTTTATTGACACGTCTGCAGACATGGAGAGAGTAATACCGTGGTACCAACTCTCTGAAGTCTGAATCACAGTACAGCTCATTTTAAGGCATTTTGAACACACCCTTCTGACCACTTCTGGCCAATCCTGGCTGTCCACTCAGGCTCACAATCTTAACCTTTAACATGATCAGCACAATCAGCAAAATACATTTTAAAAAGAATACATCATTTGACTTGGTTACGTATGGGGCTACATAGGGCCCTTTCCCCACTTACCTTAAGCCCCGCGCTACTCTCCTCAAGTAGCACAGGGTCCCCCAGCACTCCGCACTACAGGGGCGGCGACAATGCAGCCTCCCCGACGCTGCCGCTCTCGCGCCCTCTCAGCGCGCGGCATCCTTGGCGCTCCTCAAAACGGCGCCTTTTGATGATCCCGCACAGAGCGCAGAGTTGTGGGGACGCCCGGGTGTGCACCAGAGATGACGTGCGCTGAGAGTAGCACGCAGCAAAGGGCAGCAAAGGTAAGTGGGGAAACGCCCATATATCTTCTGTCCAGTAAGCGTAATCAGCAAAAAGCCTAACCAGTTGGGTGAACCATCACTATATACTTCAAACCCCTAGGTCAGTGCTCACTGTTGCCCTTTCACTCATAAGATAGATAGATATTTATTACGGCCTTTTGGCCAGCCAATAGTTTAAAATCAGAGTACATGTGAATACATAGCAGTCCACTTATACAAAAATATAATATAAATTAAAATCCATTATAAAATCTATTGATGAATAACATTAGCTTCAGGCATTATTACAGTCCTCATCACACAGTGCAGCTCTTTGTCTTAATAAGGAACTACGCTTGTTGTGTACCAATATACAAAATTTAGCTACCTTCTGTGAAATGGCGGAAACACGATCTTCTCATAATATTCTTACAGAATTTGTATCTGAGTTATCTATGAATGGATATACATGATGAGTTAACAATGGTTGGATTAACTGCTCCCTTTCACCTTCATGTAACTTGCAATGCAGTAAGATATGTGACAGTGAGTCTACTTCCCCTGAGCCGCACACACAGGTTCTCCTGTGCCTTGGAATATTTTGGAATCGTCCCATCAGATTGGCTGATGGGAAGGCATCGAAGCGAGCCCTAGAAAAAGCCCATCAACTTCTTGCTGACGTTGTATCAGATAGATAAGGTGCAGCTGAAATACCTATCCATGATTTTAGTGGTTTATATAGAACAGGTAGCCGGGGAAAATCTGTTTGCATCTCAATGTCAGTAAGACGTTGGTGGACCATACCCATTGCTCTGCTACTTCCAATCTCCAAAAGTTGCATTGGATCAAGACCACACTGTCTAAGTTTTGATATAATCTTTTCTAGCCATCCAGGGTAGGGTGTTGCTGCCAATAATGAAGGCATTAATCCCTGGGGACAGGAAAGCACTTTAAGCAAGTATTTGATGGTTAATTTCCAAAAGGCCTTTCACTCATAAGCAAGTATTTGCTGGTTCTTGCAAAATAGCAAACGCAGCGGTTCTAGTAGCACTCAGTCACTGATTTCCTGAGTGCAACCACAAAACGTATTTTCAGCTATGAATATTTCTCAACTGTGGTCTTGCAACCAGCATATCTTTATAATTTTTATATCAGTTCTGCCTGCCCCTCTTCTTCCCACAGCTCACCAAGCCCTGGCGAAGGGATTCTCTGACTGAACTCCCTTTAACTGTCCCAAGCAGGGGGTGAGGGGGATTCTTTTATTTTGGATGCAACCAATACGTAGCCACGGAGATACATGGAGGATTCTTACCTCTGTAGTCACACTCTCTGTAGGGGATTTTTGCTTAGCATTTGCTTATTAAATTCTGTACAAGTTCCACGTATGCTGATAACTCTGTATAAACGAATAACTGAAATTACAGGTTAACCATGCCCCTTTATCGTGTATTCTTGATTTCTCTTTTCAGTGTGATTTTCTCTGTGTTACCTCATTCACGGCAGCCACTTCTTCTCCCTTCCTCAAGAAAAGGTTTCCTTTGTTCCATTGTTGGAGACCTTCTCTCTTGAGCAAATTACTAAATCCCGCACTCTGTTGTTTGCGTCGTAACAACGGTTTGTCAGGGCATATTCTTAATGAAACTCAGAAGGAAAATAAATTAAACTCTTCTTACACTGACAACAGCTGCCGGAGCTCTGAGTACCAGGCTTTTAAAATTTAATAAAGGAACTTCATATCTTGTTTGGTCTTTTGTCTCACTGCAAATAATTGCCTTCGCAGTTTCTTATGCTCCCCATTTCCACCATTAACTCAAATGAATAAAATAACTTATTTCTTAAATGCATATCGCATATATAGAATTAAACACTGGAAACACGGACTTCGGTTTCTGGTTTTTTCCCCATCTGGAATTTTCAGTTTGTTGAATGAATTAAATGGGCCAGTAACATACCTTTTCACAAATTAAGGAATGAAACAGAAAAAGGGGGGGTGTCTCTGGATCTACAAAGCTAATACAACAACCAGTGATGTTCTCCTCATTGACTCTGAGGCCCCTTCCACACGGGCAAAATATGGCAGCCTGGGGATGGCAAAAACACTGTCCCCAGGGAGCCATTCGCACAGGGGGCACAGCTGCTGCGCCGCCGCGCCGCCCTCGTGCCGCCCAACTGGCGCGAAGCCAGCGTTTCCAAACCTCTCTTGGCAAGCGAGGTTTCCTGGAAATGCCAGCGGCTTCCAGGCACCTCCCCCCCCCACTCCCAACCTTCACTTACCTTGTCTCCGGCCCTCCGGCACATCGCTGAGGCCTGGGGACCCGCCCCCCTGCCTTGCAATGCTGAAGCAGGCGCACAGGGCCGGGGGGCGTGTCTCCAGGCCTCGGCGACATGCCGGAGGGCCAGGGACATGCCTGGTCGGCCGGGCGACGGTGCTCCGTGGTGCCGTCGTCCCGGCCGTCTCTGGGACAGTTCATGCAAATGGTCCCAGCGGCATCGGGTCAGCGCGGAATGCACTGACTCAACCCCTTTCGCCTCCGTGCGGAAGCGGCCTGACAAATTTGGCAGTGGATGCAAAACCGAAACAAATAGATTTAATTCTACAGTCTTCCAAGATTGAAAGGCTTGCCCGATGTTCTGTATTAGGCCTCCTTCACACACTGTATGAAATTATTGTTAGATTTAGTTTAGAGTCATGGATCTGCCCAGTAGTGTGTGTGAGTGCAGTTTATAGAAACTTCCCAAGACATAAATGTAAAAGGTAAAACTTACATTGATTCAAGCATCTCCAGTTCACAGCTTTGTTACCAGGAAAAAGGTAGATAGAAAGAAACCCTAGTCTAAAGAGATTACTTTCCCTACGACAAGTGGGCACAACTAACGCGGCATCACGTGTGTGTAGGTGAGAGGATGCTACAGTGGGAAATGCCCCACTGTGGCAGGCTGCCATTGACCATGCACTCAGGTAAAAGGCTAGGACAGAAGTGAAACCAGCATGGGGAAGAAAGGAAGTTAGTGGGCGGTCTCCTGGCCCAGGCAAGGAGGGCAAACAAGAGAGGCAACATCACACTTAGAGTGAGATACACAGCACCCCCCAGTGTCCAGGCATGCAGAAGTCGCTTATTCCAACAATTATGAATATGCAGAGTAATATATGGAGATACTGGGAACTCTAGGAAATGTATTTCCTGTGACACCCTGCTGTCCTGCCCTCTAGAAGAGACATTCATAGCAGATCAAGCTGTGGATCGATTTGCTGCCCCTCGATTAACTTCAAATGAGGCACGAGATATCATTGGTCACAGAAATCTGGCCAACCAATTAGGAGAGGACAGCAGGCTGCTTGACCCAGGTACGCACTGTCACCTTCAGAATCCCTCCTTGGAACTGGCTCAGCGTCCCTTCATCTACTTGAGCACATGAATACATAGTTATAGGAGTAAATCATTTAAACCATTATGTTTTTTATTTGCCATTATCAATTACTCATAATGGTAGAAACAATCAAATTTCTGACAGGAAAAGATGAGAGAGGATTTCATAATTAGCTTGTCATAATGACAAGGCCGCACATAGAATTGCTTGCAGAACGGAGGATGAGAAAGAGGGATCAAGCAACTTTCATTCAGCAGGGGTTGGTGTATTTTATTTTTCTTATTTTATCTATTCGGTGTAATCAGTCGCCCCTCCCCTTCCGGCCTCGGGGCAGCTTGCAACATAGCTCAGTTCCAATAATCATCCAATAATCATCTATGCACATAAAACCAACACTGAAAATCATGACTAAAATTTCACGAATTTAACATTTCTAAAAGATTTAAGCAGGCTATAGATATAATACATCCTCATTATAACTAGTGGGGCAAATAACTGAAAGGAAGAGAGGGAAGAAGGGCTATTCTCTTCAGCAGACGCCCCACTCTCAGATCAGAGAATCTTCATAGTTTCTGATAACTCTACCACCAGGTGTTCGGGCTCTGCGGGACCTTGGAGAGTTCTGCAGGGCCTGCAAAACCGAGTTGTTCCACCGGGCCTTTGGAGAGGCCAGCCACTGACGGTGCCTCTGCCCCCCCCCCCCTCTGCTTCTAGGGGTCCTAACACCATCGGGACCCATTATTCCTTTCTGGGGAGAGTTGTATATGGGTTTTGTGGGACATTGTTTTAGAACTGTTTTTAAATTGTATGTAAGTTTTATATATTATATTTATATTGTTCACCGCCCTGAGCCCTTCGGGGATACGGTGGTATATTAAATCCAATAAACAACAACAACAACAATAATAACAATAATAACAATAATAACAATAACAACAATAACAATAACGATAATAATAATAATAATAATAATAATAATAATAATAATAATAATAATAATAATAATAATAATAATAATAATAATAATAATAATAATAATAATAATAATAAATTGCAATCCCTCATGGGGTTTTCAAGGCAAGAGATGGACAGAGGTCGTTTGCTATTGCTGCTTTGTACATGACAACCCTGGTTTTCCTTGGTGGTCTCCCCATCGAGTACTAACCAAGGTTAACTCTACTCAGACTCCAAGCTCTGACAATCTCCAGGCAGTCTGAGCTATTCTGGGTGCTATATAAGAGAAACAGTAGTATATCAGTGTGTGAGAACCTATCTGAGGTTGGAAACGGGACTGTAAAAAAAGGCAATAGTTCAGATAAATTACTAGGAAAATGTTTGGAACATCATAAAAGCCAAGTGTGTTAAGAACAGTTACAAGGTGAACCAATGTGATCTTTAATTTCAGCCTCACCAATTACCATTTGGGTCTCTCTAATGCATTTTGCTTGCTCTGGTTAATCAGCAAGAATTCTGATTTCTGTCTCATCACTTCCTTTAAACATAGCAATCCGGAGTATAAATTTGTGGCAACATGATTTAATGCATGTTTTTATCTGGTCAAAACACCATAATATTTTTATTGATCAATTGACATTGTTTCACTCATTTAGGTTATTAGATTTCTACATCACCCTTCCCCTTTCGGGCTTGGGGTGTAAGGCTGAACACTACTCAGACAAAGTCAACGTAAAAAGAAGAAGAAGAAGAAGAAGAAGAAGAAGAAGAAGAAGAAGAAGAAGAAGAAGAAGAAGAGGAGGAGGAGGAGGAGGAGGAGGAGGAGGAGGAGGAGGAGGAGGAGGAGGAGGAGGAGCAGGAGGAGTTTGGATTTATATCCCCCCATTCTCTCCTGCAGGAGACTCAATGGGGCTTACAATCTCCTTGCCCTTCCCCCCTCACAACAAACACCCTGTGAGGTGGGTGGGGCTGGGAGAGCTCTGAAGAACTGTGACTAGCCCAAGGTCACCCAGCTGGTGTGTGTGGGAGTGCATAGGCTAATCTGAATTTCCCAGATAAGCCTCCACAGCTCAAGCGGCAGAGCTGGGAATCAAACCCGATTCCTCCAGATAAGAGTGCACCTGCTCTTAGCCACTACGCCACTGCTGCTCCTCATTCTTTATTGATTTGGGTCGCCCTTGCTGCAGGGTGCTGGAACCGAGGATTCTTGTCCTCAGTTCCAGTATTTATTCTATTTACAAAAACAGACAGCAACCAATCAGCTTTTCCCCTCCCACCAGTTCCTGGTCTCTCATTGGTTCTGACAGAGCTACATAGTTTTGTTTTGCCGTAGCTCCCCAGCTCGGTTTCCCACTCTAACTCAAAAAGGTGGGAGCTGGTGATTGCTGGGAATTGTAGTCCTGACATGGGGCAGTATAGAAATCTATGTAGCCCCTAAGTCATATTCTACCAGAGATCTTCAAGCAAAATTATTTAGGGCAATTAAAATTTGTTGTTTGGAAGAGGAATCATGGCTAGGCAGCCTTATACAAGCATGACATAGCTGTCTTTTCAAGAACATACCAGTCAAAGCCTGTGCCCTCATCTGGATGGCCCAGGCTAAAACGACCTTGTCAGATCTTGTAAGCTAAGCAGGGCTTGCCCTGGTTAGAATTTGGATGGGAGATCATAAAGAAGACCAGGCTTGCTCCACTGAGGCAGATAATAGAAAACCACCTTTGACTCTCAAAAGCTTATATTCTGAAAATCTTGTTGGTCTCTAAAGTGCTCCTGGATTCACATGTAGCTACTCAACTGTAGCCCCTCCCCTTCCTTCCCTTGCATGCCACCCCTCACTCACTCCCCTTCCCTTGCATGCCACTCCTCCCTTCCCTCTCCCTCCCTCCCTCTGCTAGGGTGGGTGAGCCAGGTCCAGATGATGGGGCCCCTCCCCTTTCCTACCCTCCCTTGCATGCCACCCCTCACTCTCTCCCCTTCCCTTGCATACCACTCCTCCCTTCCCTCTCCCTCCCTCCCTCCGCTAGGGTGGGTGGGCCAGGTCCAGATGACGGGGCCCCTCCCCTTTCCTACCCTCCCTTGCATGCCACCCCTCACTCTCTCCCCTTCCCTTGCATGCCACTCCTCCCTTCCCTCTCCCTCCCTCCCTCCGCTAGGGTGGGTGGGCCAGGTCCAGATGACGGGGCCCCTCCCCTTTCCTACCCTCCCTTGCATGCCACCCCTCACTCTCTCCCCTTCCCTTGCATGCCACTCCTCCCTTCCCTCTCCTCCCTCTCTCCCTCCCGGGCTAGGGTGGGTGGAGCTGGCCCTAGGTCCCAGATGACGTGGATTCCCCTCCCCTTTCCTACCCTCCCTTGCATGCCACCCCTCACTCTCTCCCCTTCCCTTGCATGCCACTCCTCCCTTCCCTCTCCCTCCCTCCCTCTGCTAGGGTGGGTGGGCCAGGTCCCTCCCCTTTCCTCCCCTCCCTTGCATGCCACTCCTGTAGATCAACATGGCCCCTAACTGAAGCTTTGCTTTATCCTTACTGCATGAGCACGTTTTATGGCTTTGATCACAACCCAAGAGGGAGGTGGAATAAATATACATTTCGAAAACAGATCAGCAGGTCTTGTGCCCACACGCGGCAAATATGCGTCAGAAAGGCAGGCGGCACACTGCTGTGTCGTGCGCGCAAACCGAGGGTTCTGGGTAACGTGCCAATCAAAACTGTCTGTCACTCACGTGGGCTTGAACTGTGCTTTTTAAAGACTCGAGATGAGCTGTGGGATAGCCAGGAGGCAAGCGTGAATGATTTGCAGAAGCCAAGCTGCCGACGGGTTAGAAAGAGTCAGATGTGAATTACATCTCATTTTTAATGCAGAGTGGCCTGTGGTGGCCTGTGGCGTAGTGGGGATGTAAATAATGAGAACTTCTGGGAAACTGTTGGGATTTTGCAAGTGTCTGTCACAACTCAGTCATACAGAAGTCAGTCCTCCTTGATCTGAGGTGGCAAAGGCCTTCGCAGACCAGGTGCTCGGAAGCAGCAGCAGCAGCAGAAGGCCATTGCTTTCACATCCTGCACGTGAGCTCCCCAAGGCACCTGGTGGGCCACTGCGAGTAGCAGAGTGCTGGACTAGATGGACTCTGGTCTGATCCAGCAGGCTCGTTCTTATGTTCTTATGTTCTTATGTTAGTCATACATGAACTCAGTCATACGTAAACAAGTTGCTGAAGTGACCTGATCCATGGATCAGATATTGGTTGATAGCCATTAGTGAGCACGTACATCAGAAGTTATAAAGTTAACTTGGGCCCTTTCTGCACGGGCCATTTGCAGCTCCCTAGGGACGGCAAAAATGCCGTCCCTAGGGAGCTGTTCACATGGGGGGCGCAGCTGCTTCGCAGCCACGCCGCCCTCACTCCCCCCCAGCAGTGTGAAGCTGCCATTTTCCCACCTCGCTCCCTGAGCGAGGTTTTTGGAAAATGGCGGCTTCCAGCTGCTGCCGTGCGAACGGCAGCAGTTGGAAGTCACCATCCCCCCTTTCCAAATCGACTTACCTTCCCTGCGACTGTTCGGCACGTCGCCGAGGCCTGGGGACATGCCCCCTGCCCTGCGACTCCAGAGCAGTCACGCAGGGCAGGGGGGCATGTCCCCGCCGACATGCCGAACAGTCGCAGGGAAGGTAAGTCAATCGGGTGATGGCGCAGCACAGCGCCGTCTTCCCTGTCGTTACCAGGACCGTTCATGCAAACGGTCCCGGTGGAGGGGGGGTTGGGTCGGCACCATGTACGCTGACCCAACCCCCAGCGTGGCCGTGCGGAAGCAGCCTTGGGTACTTGGTTTGAGCAGGACCAAGACATGCGAGAGAACTGAAGCCATGTGCTGAGACAGTAGAACAGCACATAGCAAGATGTAATCAAACACATAGTAATGTAGATGAGTAACAGGGAAGAAAAGATTTCTTATTTTATCTTCATGTAACCCTCCCTTATAGTTAGTAAACATATATAAAAAGCAACTGAGAATCTGTCTCTACTATTCTACTCTTGCTTTCTTATGGCTGATGGGTTACAACTAAAGTAGCGACTTTTATGTTCTCAGCTGCAAAAATCAGAGAAAACTTAACCAAAATCCCAGCCATAAAAGCTACATTGTAACAAAGGTGGCTAAATCCTCCCAAAGTTACAATTAGACTCTGCCTTAATTATATAACCAAACATATAATTATTTTGTTGTTGTATCTCAATGCTATATAACTATTCTGTTTGTACATTTCAATGCTATATAATTATTCTGTTTCTGTATTTTTATGTTTTGTAAAAATCTTACAACGTGTTTTAATCCCTCTTGTAAACTGTTGGGAGTAGGGTCTGGGTTGAAGTGTTTTTCATGCGTGTATGGCCCATGGCTAATAAACGTTAATAATATGACTTGACTTGACTACTCTGCTAATTATATGATTGGGGTATTTTGCTTGAATCAGCTCCCCATATTTAGATATCCTACAAAAACTTATCAGAGAAATCTGTTAGATTAAGCCTCCTTGCATCTTTATTATGGATATTGGTCTCCTTCTTCCTCCTGATATTATACGTTATTCAGACACATCAAAAAATTTTTAGGCTTTACTTGTTTCTTAAAGATAGTTTCAGAGGGCAACCATGTTGGAGTCCAGTAACGTCTTTGAGACCAGCAAGATTTTGTGAGTATAAGCTTTCAAGAGTGAAAATCAGCTAATGAAAGGATCTTTGACTCTCAAAGGTCCCTTCTGCACAGCACATGTACAGCAGTTTGAAATCGGGGTAAAGTAACTTGCTTTTCCATTTACGTGTTTGCATGCCTCGTTTGTTGCTCCCAGCACCTGTTGATTGGTGGGATGGGCCAGAGCAGCGAGGCGGGAAAAATAGACCAGTTCTGCTCCCGTGGTGTTTGCATGGCAGTGGGGTCAGCGGGGTCACACAGGAGCATTTCTTAAAGTACCACCTCTTTGGCAGTTTTTGAAAATTATGGGGCAAAGGGAAAATAGCGGAGCCAAACTGGGGCAGACCCTGTGCAGGTTCGGGAACCGTGCGGAATTCCCAGCTGCAAAGGGATATTTTCAATGCTCACCCTGGGATATTTCGACCGTGCAAAAACAGCCATAGTTTTACCATAATATTTCTAGTGATTCCTGAAGTGGCTATATCACTTCCAGGTTTTTCTTGGAAATGAAGCCACGTTATTGCTGACTCCTGCCCCCTCATGTCCTTGCCCCTCATTCTCCCCAAGTGAATTTTGGCAGAGAGAAAAAAAGTTTGACGTACCTGATGTGGACTCTTGTAAGAAATACCCTGCTGTATTCAAACCGCTGTCCCCTTTGGTGTCTGATCCCAGTGACTTTTGAATCTCTAGTAAGTTAATGGTGTCATACTCCCAAATCTGAGGGGAATCGAGGTGCCCAATAGTCTGTGCATAATGCACTCTGCAGATTATACATGCTGTTGTTTCTCTCCTTTACGCGGCTATTATTCATGAGCATTTACTTTGTGATAAAACATGAAATTCATGAGCATAGAGAGAACATTGCACAGTGAGCAGGATCATCTTGCCTGACTTGTTGCCAAATGAAATTCAACAAAATAAACAAAATATGTATTATGTAGATTTATCATGTTGAAGCCACAGGCTGTCACATTACACACATGTACATATGGTTACAAAAAAATACAGAAAAATACTTTAAAATCATAAATCCAACATCATATCTTCAATACAGCGCTCATCCAAAAAGAAAAAAAAATGCATAATATAAAATCTAAAATATCCTAATAGGGTTCAATGAAACATGCATTATTAATTTATAAATTCCCTCTGGGTTAACACAAATGCAATTTCCTCCTTGGCCTAGTTGATAGAAGTGTAAAAGCAGCAACCATACGGGTGATAGTTGGGTTAACATCGGCAATAAGAAAATAAATGCCATCTTTTTAAAATATGTATTTTAACCTTTATTGAACAATAAAACCAAAAACAAAATCTTGAATTCCAATTTACATTCCTACAAGTTGACAAATAAAGCACCACTTTTATACATGATCACTTTTAATTAACTTGGACTCCCAACCTTCACCCAAATCAATATGATCTCCATCAGATCTAGGAAAGTTTATCAAGGCCTGATTCATCGTGGTCTGGATGGCTGCATATGTTGGACCATTTAACAAATAACGAATGAGGTCTTCAACCTTGCCAAGGCTGCAGGGGGGAAGACGTGCTCAAAGGGATCAATGCTGAGCTAGGGTGGGCCTGACTTAACTCCCACAAATTCTCCTTCACTTCATTTCCAGTCTGTCTTTCCCCCCAGCAGAGACCAAAGTGGCTGACATAATGCTCATCTACTCCATTTATCCTGGCAACACCTCTGTGAAATACAATGGGATAATGATTTATTGTTGTTGTTGCTGTTTGTTTTTTTAATTTTTATTGTATCATTTGAATATTCCATTTTATAGTAATACTTTTCTTCCTTTGTTTTCAAACAATACATTTTCCCCTTTTTCCCCTCCCCCCTGTATTTTCTTCATAGTTTTATCAAACAAACAGCAGTAAGTTCATTCTTTGTAATCTCTTCTCCCATATCTCCTCATTGAAGAAGAAGAAGAGGAGTTTGGATTTATATCCCTCACTTTCTCTCCTGTAGGAGACTCAAAGGGGCTTACAATCTCCTTGCCCTTCCCTCCTCACAACAAACACCCTGTGAGGTAGGTGGGGCTGAGAGAGCTCTGAGAAGCTGTGACTAGCCCAAGGTCACCCAGCTGGCGTGTGTGGGAGTGCACAGGCTAATCTGAATTCCCCAGATAAGCCTCCACAGCTCAGGCGGCAGAGCTGGGAATCAAACCCGGTTCCTCCAGATTTGATACACGAGCTCTTAACCTCCTTCGTCACTGCTTCTTTCAGCCAGTCTGCATATATTGTCCATATCTTCAACATTCCACTCTGTTTATCTTGCCACAGTTTATTTTTTGTTATTATATCGAAAATGTCCAGTGTCACTTGTTCCCAGATATATTCCAACCATTTCTGGATTGTCCATTTTTTTCTTTTCTTTCCAGCCTAAAGCTATTGCTGCATGTGCAGCTTTGATCATTATTTTATACATGTACCTATATTTTTTATCTACCCTTCTATCCTCCATTACACCCATGAACAAAGGGGCTAATGATTTGTGACTGGCTCAAGGGACGGTTGCCAGCTCTGGGTTGGGAAATACCCGGAAATTACAAGGGTGGAGCCCGAAGATGGCAGGGTTTGGGAAGGGAGAGATTTCCGTAGGGTATAATGAGTCTACCAGATTGTTGTCCAACACTGAACCAGAAGGCAGACATTTAGTGCAGGGGTGTGCAACCTGTGGCTCTCCAGAGGTTCATGGACTACAATTCCCATCAGCCCCTGCCACCATGGGCAATTGGCCATGGTGGCAGGGGCTGATGGGAATTGTAGTCCATGAACCTCTGGAGAGCCACAGGTTGCAGACTCCTGATTTAGTGCATGAGCAGTGGATGAAAGAATAACAGTGGATGAAAGAATAACAGTGATCCAAAGAGCACTTCTTTAAAAAAAGGGTTTACTTCTAAGGAGACCCTTAGATTTAGCTTGCTCGCAGTAGAATTTAGGAGTCCCAGAGGAATCACATTAAAGTTGCTTGATCTCATAGAGTTTGGGACGATATCAAGTTCAGATTTTGAGAGGAGCCAGATGTTTGAGTGTATCTAGTTATTGCAGGATGAGCCGCGTGGCGTAGTGGCTAAGTGCTTGCACTGCCACTCACACGGTCAGGAGTTCGAGACCCCTGTGGGTCAGATATCCTGGCAGCTGGCTCATGGTCAACTCCGCCATCCATCCATTCTTGGTCAGTAAATGAGTACCTATCTCATAGCTAGGGGGTAAAGAATAGCCGGGGAAAGCAGTGGCAAACTACCTCACAAAAGAGGCTTGAAATCACTGCTCGCAGTGGTACCCCAGGGTCGGACACGACTGAAGGGGAAACTTTACTTTAGTTATTGCAGACACTGAATTGTGAGGTCAGTTACTCAGAATTTTATCTAATCCTTTACTCTTTTTAATGAAATCCATAAATTAAAAAAAAAACTGGATTTTATCAAGAAAAGAGATTCTACTTTCATTAGGGTTTCAACACCCACCTGCAAGGGCAGGAAAGAAACATTGGGGTGATGTCACAAAATGAGGAAGAGTTTGGATTTATACCACGTCTTTCTCTCCTGTAAGGAGACTCAAGGAGACTTACAAACTCCTTTCCCTTCCTCTCGTCACAACAGACACCTTGCGAGTTAGGTGGGACTGAGAGAATTTTGAACTGTGAATGGACCAAGGTCACCCAGCAGGAATGTAAAAGTGGGGGAAAAAATCCGGTTCACCAGATAAGTGTCTGCCGCACATGTGAAGGAGTGGGGAGTCAAACCCAGTTCTTCAGATCAGAATTCACTGCTTGTGTATCTAATCTGGAGGAACCGGGTTTGATTCCCAGCTCTGCCGCCTGAGCTGTGGAGGCTTATCTGGGGAATTCAGATTAGCCTGTACACTCCCACACACGCCAGCTGGGTGACCTTGGGCTAGTCACAGTTCTTCTGAGCTCTCCCAGCCCCACCCACCTCACAGGGTGTTTGTTGTGAGGGGGGAAGGGCAAGGAGATTGTCAGCCCCTTTGAGTCTCCTGCAGGAGAGAAAGGGGGGATATAAATCCAAACTCTTCTTCTTTTTCTTCTTCTACTTCTTCTTCAAGGCACAGTGAGTGCAGTGTGGAGGAGGGGAAAATATGTGTGTTACATGAAGATTTCCCCGAAGAGAATCAAGGCTTGCTGTCGAGAGACTTCATGTACATAAATGGCCACAGTTTTTTCTGTGCAGCGCTTAGTGAACACCTTAGTGAATACCTGACTCATAATGCCATCCTATATCCTTCTGTGTCCACTGAAGTCCACAGGCTTAGAAAGTCCACAGGCTTAGAAATTCTGCTTGGTTGGCAACCCTAAGGGGACCGGCCTATGCACACCTCATCGCTGAGCAAGGATTTGAATATTTTTTCCCTGCCCAAAACTCCTTCTGATCTAGTACACGTCATTCTGAGTTTGAAAGCATCCTTTCGTAGCAGCATAACCAGGGAGTATCTTAGATGTGTACCCTGTTACAAATCATAGGCGCAGCTATGGCTGCCTTTGAACTTTTTGACAACAATGCTTAGTATTTATCCAGCGTTGGCGGGCTCGAGAGGAGGGGGGACAGAAGAAATCATACAAATCCAGTCGCCGAACACGCAGCTTCCGTGAGGAGAGGCGAGTTCATGCATTAGGTGGCACACGGGGAAAGGAAGGGGCTCTCCGGCAGCTGCTCCGCCATGCGAATTAAAATGCGAGGCCAGTAGAGAAGGAAACCAAGCCTGACTTTCATAAATTAAGTTTTAACCTGGCAGATGGAAGTCGTTATAATTTCTTAGAGATGCATTTTTCATACCAACACAACAGCACACAGCACACACACACACACACACACAAGAGAACAAATGGCCTCCCTGACAGGAGAAATGGCTTAAAACGTGAGCGAGTACGATAACCTCTCTTCTTGAGTTTCCGGTCACATTTTTAAAAAATGTTATCGGCTCATTTTTGAAGCAAATTCTTCAGGCGTTGCTTTCCCTGCGTCTGCTCTCTGAGCGGCCAAGGCAGGGAAGACCTAAATCCTTTGGCTTAGTTCCTGGATTCAGAAGGATTTGGGTAGAAAGTGGAAAACAAATTATACCTCCAGGAGTAGCGGTAACATAGATAAGAGATCTGCCTTGACTCGCAGCAAGAAAGGCAGACCGTGGCCCACTTTGTACGCAACACACAACAGCGGATAAGTAGTTGCTTCACTATTTTTGCTTTGAAGTGGGGCTTTGTGTGTGTGTGTGTGTGCGCACACACACTATCCTCCCCTCCCCCACCCCTCACATCTTTAATCTTCCCTGAAGTGTCTTTATCATGGCCAATCCACCATTCTGTTCATGCCCTTTTTTATCACCAGGCAGTTTGGGAAGTTGCCTGTGTTTTGTTTTGTTTTGTTTTGTTTTGTTTTGTTTTGTTTTGTTTTGTTTTGTTTTGTTTTGTTTTGTTTTGTTTTGTTTTGTTTTGTTTTGTTTTGTTTTGTTTTGTTTTGTTTTGTTTTGTTTTGTTTTGTTTTGTTTTGTTTTGTTTTGTTTTGTTTTGTTTTGTTTTGTTTTGTTTCGGGGCCATCTGATTGATTGATGGATAGTTTGCTGCGTTGGAGATCTTCCCATTTTCAGATAACCTCCAAAGTCCTTTGATGAAGGGTAGGGGTGTGGCGGCTGCTGTGCATGTGGGTATGACTGGCAGTGATTTCCCTTACGTTCTACATAAAGCAACCCCTGCCCTCCCCCCGGTCTGGGGCTTGTCCATTTCTGCATCATCTTCAAGGTGTGGGTGTTGACCTTTAAGGCCTTGCGCGGCCTGGGACCCTCGTACCTCTGGGACCGCATTACCCCATATGTCCCAGTCCCACCTCTGCGTTTGGCAGAGGCCAATTTACTGGTGGTCCCTGGCCCCTCAATGATGCGGCTGGCCTCCACTCGGGCCAGGGCCTTTACGGCTCTGGCCCCAGCCTGGTGGAACACTCTTCCTCCAGCTGTCCGGGCCCTGCGGGATTTGGGTGATTTCCGCAGGGCCTGTAAGGCTGAGTTGTTCCACCAGGTCTTTGGAGAGACCAGCCACTGAGTGTGCCCCCCCCACTGTTCCATATGGGTCTTTGTTCCATGTGAGCCCTAATATCATCGGGTTTTATCTTCTCCCCTCTCTCCTCTTTTCCTGGGAGAGATTTCGTTTATGGTTAAGCACTGGCTTTTGTGGGGTGCCTAGGTTAGGAAGTGTTCGCTGTTTTTAAATGACATTTATGATAATTATGTTTTAATGATTTTATGTGTACTGTTTTGTGTTGTTCACCGCCCAGAGCCCTCTGGGGATGGGGCGGTATATTAAATCAAATAAATAAATAAGATTTCACTGGGCTCACTACACTAATAAAGCATTGATTTTTTTTAAAGGAATCCAACGGGGAAACCTCTACAAACTTTTCATCAATCCAAACATGGAGAAGGCACGAGAAGGAGGTGGACAGTAAGCAGGGGAATAGGAGGGACCATTGTGCTATAGGTGGGGGAAGGTGGGGAGAAGCAAGAAAGTCCAAGGAAATCTTAATGCCTGGTGCTCTGCTTTGCTTTCCCTGCAAAGGGAGAGAAAAAGTCACATTTTGGTGGATTCTGCTCAGGCCAAATACAATGCCTGCAGGATATTATTATATTATTCACTTCCTTTTACCATTCTTTTTGTTTACATCTACATTACCCTCCTAAGGAGGAGTCCGGCCGGTCCCTCCTTTCGGGGAGGCTTTTTAATAAATTGGGTTATGGGACCCCTGTTATTATTGTATTGATCGCTGTTTTAATGGTTTTAATGGATTTTAGTACATGTAATAATTGTTTATTTTGTTATAAACTGTATATATGTTGATGTTGTTGTGCATCGCCCAGAGCCCCTTGGGGATGGGGCGGTCTACAAATCTAAACAATAGATAGATAGATAGATAGATAGATAGATAGATAGATAGATAGATAGATAGATAGATAGATAGATAGATAGATAGATATCTACAAGATGATAGATAGATATCTACAAGATGATAGATAGATAGATAGATAGATAGATAGATAGATAGATAGATAGATAGATAGATAGATAGATAGATAGATAGATAGATAGATAGATAGATAGATAGATAGATAGATAGATAGATAGATAGATAGATAGATAGATAGATAGATAGATAGATAGATAGATAGATAGATAGATAGATGATAGATAGATAGATAGATAGATAGATAGATAGATAGATAGATAGATAGATAGATAGATAGATAGATAGATAGATAGATAGATAGATAGATAGATAGATAGATAGATAGATAGATAGATAGATAGATAGATAGATAGATCTATAACAGGAGTCGGCAACCTTTGGCACCCAAAGAGCCATTTGGCTCCGCCTCCCCAAGCCCTGCCCCCGCCCCCGGGCTCCTCAAGCCCTGCCTTCAGCCAAGTGGGCGGGATAGACAGTGATGGTGACGCAAATGATGGCAAGGTACACTTGGGACGCAGCAAGCATGCCTCCTTCCCTGCCCCTCCTCCCTCCAGTGTCCTTTCCTCTCCTTCCCAGGCACCAGACGAGGGAAGGAGGGGAAAGGATGCGGGAGGGAGGGAGGGAGGGAGGGAGGGAGGGAGGGAGGGAGGGAGGAAGGAAGGAAGGAAGGAAGGAAGGAAGGAAGGAAGGAAGGAAGGAAGGAAGGAGGGAAGGAGGGAGGGAGGGAGGGAGGGAGGGAGGGAGGGAGGGAGGGAGGAAGGAAGGAAGGAAGGAGGGAAGGAAGGAAGGAAGGAAGGAAGGAAGGAAGGAAGGGAAGGAAGGAAGGGAGGAAGGAAGGAAGGAAGGAAGGAGGGAGGAAGGAAGGAGGGAGGGAAGGAGGATGGAAGGGAGGAAGGAAGGAGGGAGGGAAGGAAGGAAGGAAGGAAGAAGGGAGGAAGGGAGGGAGGGAAGGGAGGGAGGGAGGAAGGAAGGAGGGAGGGAAGGAAGGAAGGAAGGAAGGAAGGAAGGAAGGAAGGAAGGAAGGAAGGAGAGAGAGAGAGGGAGGGAGGGAGGGAGGGAGGGAGGGAGGGGCAGGGAAGGAGGCGCGCTCGCCACGTCCCAAGTGCAACTTGCCGTTGTTGGCATCGCCGCTGCGGAGCCGCAGTACAAGGACGAAAGAGCCGCGGGTTGCCGACCCCTGATCTATAATGACTGTAACCTGTCATGAATAGGCTATGCTGAATCGACCTTTCAGATATTTCAGAAACTATGCAGATTCTCTGATCTGAGAGTGGGGTGTCTGCTGAAGATAATAGCCCTTCTTCCCTCTCTCTTCCTTTCAGTTATTTGCCCCACTAGTTATAATGAGGATGTATTATATCTGTAGCCTGCTTAAATCTTTTAGAAATGTTACATTAGTGAAATGTTAGTTATGATTTTCAGTGTTGGTTTTATGTGCATAGATGATTATTGGATGATTATTGGAATTGAGCTATGTTGTGAGCTGCCCCGAGGCCAGAAGGACTGATTAAATCAAATAGATAAAATAAGAAAAATAAAATACACCAACCCCTACTGAGTGAAAGTTACTTGATCCCTCTTCTCATCCTCCGTTCTGCAAGTAATTCTATGCGCTGCCTTGTCATTATGACAATCTAATTATGAAATCCTCTCTCATCTTTTCCTGTCCGAAATTTGATTGTTTCTATCATTATGAGTAATTGATAATGGCAAATAAAAAAATAATGGTTTAAATGATTCATTCCTATAACCTTTGCAGTTCACCTTTCCAAGAATCAAACAACTTGCCGTGAACTAAGACTTTGAAGGTGTTGACAGTTTTGGATCAATGTTGAACTTACAGGTCATTTGCCCCTTTTCAAACGGATTATCCAGAATTATGTCTTTATCAGGGGTTCTTTTTTAATCGACTTAAGGATATGCAATCAATACCTAATATGGATACAGTACCATGACTGGAACCCACTGTCAATCCCGTGGCGTGCTTGCTCGCTGTTGTAGAAGTTCAGCAACCTCACGTTCAGGTTGACACAGACATTTACACACCACATAAACCAAACTTTAGTACCTTCACAGTTCAAAAGAAGCCCCTTGACGGTAAGCGAGCATTCAGTGCGGAACAAAACATTGCAAGAAAGATGCATGAAAAAGTCAATAGCCTGAGGGCGACAGGTGCCAGTATTTGCACCTGAAATGAAAAACAGGATTGACATACGTGAGAAATGTCAGTATTTTAAAAAGGATGAACTGAGGCACATAATATTTTATGTCAAACATACAGAGCATGGTTTCATTAAATGGAGCAGGGAAGACAAATTGGCGTCAGACCTTTTTGGGGGGAGATGATTAGAGAACTAAACCTCTGGGAAGCTCTCTTAAGGTATCGATCACTAAAAGTGTGTGAGGGGTCTTTTTCTTGTGTGATAGATTTGTAGAGAAGTGGAGACCTTTTGGGACATGATGTTTAAGGAAGTTCAAAAAATTCTGATGATAACAATCTAAAAAAAAACCCCTGAGGCTTCTAAGTAACGTAGAACTTTGTTTATGTATATGATGACTCCAGCAAGAACTGGTCGCCGCATCTCAAAAAGGATATCGAAGAGATAGAAAAAGTGCAGAGAAGGGCAACGAGGATGATTGAAGGATTGGAGCACCTTCCTTATGAGGAGAGGCTGCAGCATTTGGGACTCTTTAGTTTGGAGAGGAGACGTCTGAGGGGGGATATGATTGAAGTCTATAAAATTATGTCTGGGGTAGAAAATGTGGACGGAGAGAAGTTTTTCTCTCTTTCTCACAATACTAGAACCAGGGGGCATTCATTGAAAATGCTGGGGGGAAGAATTAGGACTAATAAAAGGAAACACTTCTTCACGCAACGTGTGATTGGGGTTTGGAATATGCTGCCACAGGAGGTGGTGATGGCCACTAACCTGGATAGCTTTAAAAAGGGCTTGGACAGATTTATGGAGGAGAAGTCGATCTATGGCTACCAATCTTGATCCTCCTTGATCCCAGATTGCAAATGCCTGAGCAGACCAGGTGCTCAGGAGCAGCAGCAGCAGCAGAAGGCCATTGCTTTCACCTCCTGCATGTGAGCTCCCAAAGGCACCTGGTGGGCCACTGCGAGTAGCAGAGTGCTGGACTAGATGGATTCTGGTGTGATCCAGCAGGCTAGTTCTTATGTTCTTATGTTCTTAACTTTATATGTGCAAAAATTGAGAGATAATACCGTGTTTCCCCAAAAATAAGACAGTGCCTTATATTAATTTTTGCTTCCAAAGATGTGCTATGTCTTATTTTCAGGGGATGTCTTATTTTTCTGTGTTCTGTTCATCTGCTTCCAAACAAAAACTTTGCTATGTCTGACTTTCGGGGGATGCCTTATATTTCGCACTTCAGCAAAACCTCTACTATGTCTTATTTTCAGAGGATGTCTTATATTCGGGGAAACTGGGTAAGATACCAACAAGAGGGCTTGATTCTGAAAATTACAGAATATTCAGAAATGGCAAAGTTGACAACATATAGTTTGAATTCTTTTTTTTTTTAGAAAACTGGGAACTTTTTATGGAATATCTTTTAAAAACCTATTCAAATAGAGAAGTAGTGGCAGGGTTTGAAATCTAAAGAAAACAGTAGATTGTAACCATTTAAGAAATAACTATTGAATTAATGTTTTCGTTATATATGCATGAACCTAGAGATAACTTGTACTCAAAGATGGGATAGCTGGAAATCAATATATGACGTGTAGTTGGTGTAGTGATGCTTGGACTCAGAGGTTCAACAATATACACCCCACTTTTCCTTTTGGCTCCGATCTGAAGACTTCCTCCAATCTAAGGAGGTTTTGTCCAACTTCTTCCACTGGAGGAAGAACGAGTCCAGTTGGAAGAAGGCTCCTTGGCCTGGAAGAAAGCTATTAGGAGTACGATTGGGCGCTGCTCTTCTCTTGCAGGATGATTATTGGAGGGAATGCCAATTTCTGCAGCTCTGTGTTGTCTAGGCTTGAGAAGGGCAGAGAGGTAGAAATGGCACTGTGTAATGCTGCAACATCATGGGGTTGTCAGGATGTCTGTCATGGGGGATGGGGTGTTACTGGGCAGCTATGCTATGCCGAGCTCTGTCTGCTGTTTTGCCATGTTTCTCTCCCGCAGGTGTCCTATCTGTAACCTTGGGGTTGGAAGAACTGTTTCGGTGAATGCTGGTCTGTTTTAGGGGGAGGGGGGACACTGTTACACATTATTAAACTGTTCTGAGGGATTAGCTCAGAACAGGCCTTTGCTTTTTACCTGTCGTCAGCAATAAAACCGTTGAGCTTTCAAGTGCTTCATTGGCCCTTTCCGCACATGCAAAATAATGTGTTTTCAAACCACTTTCACAACTGTTTGCAAGTGGATTTTGCCATTCCGCACAGCTTCAAAGAGCACTGAAAGCAGTTTGAAAGTGCATTATTCTACATGTGCGGAATGAGCCATTGTCTATGCAGGGGAGTTCTGACAGTGGTCTAGAAATCCCACCAATAACCACCAAATGGTGACATCACATCATATTTTTGGTCTGAAATGACACCCTTTTCCTCTGCCACCTGCAGGTGTAACCTCTACCTGTGGGTTCTGTGGGGCAGAACTTGGAATGAGTTTGCAACAACAAATTTTAAAAACAAAATGGTTTACTTTCTTAACATACAACATCAAACATCAACATTTAACATCACACTTCAAGGTCCTGTTCAGGTTTCATTTCAAGTCCTTCTAGTTACAGTCTTCTGATATTGCCAAGTCCAATTCTTCCTGCAAGTGGGTTGGCTCCTGAAGACTCCAAGGGCTTGGTGAACAGGATTCAACATGATGAAGGTTTCCAGGAGAACTCTCACCCATTACAAACATAAAAAACCCTGAAACAATAAACTCCAACATTTACAACATAGCAAAAATAAACTACCACCTTTCCGGTAGTTCCCAACAACATTGCAGTTACCTTAACAAGGTGTTAAGGGTTTATACAAACCAAGGTCCCAGTCTGGTAGCCTTGTCTCCTCCAACTACATGAGCTCTGCAGCCTTCTCTTGCTGCTTTGAGTCTCCACCCCTTTCTGGGTCAACCCATTCTGAGCATGGGGGTTACACAGGCAAATGGGAATCTTATGGTACCCCAGTCCACAGAGGAGGGCTGCAATGGATAAAAAAATTGGTAATCGCCTTGTGAAGAGATAGTTGCTGGTAGGTTGGAGACTCGAGGTAGAGTACATTTGGAGGGAGATCTAAGTTCCAAAATTGAGAGAGATGCTGCAGTTATTAAAATGTAGGGTGACTAATGTGCAGGTGGCACCTGGAGATATCCTTGAATTTCAACTGATTCTCCAGGTTACAGAGATCAAGTCTCCCGGAGAAAACGGCTGCTTTGGATCATGGGCTCTCTAATATCATATCACGACTGAGCTCTCTGCCCTCCCCAAAGCTCACTCTCTCCAACAAAGTTGCAGGGATTTTCAAAGCTGTGGTTGGCAACACTAGGGGAACCAATGAAAATTGTTGCACATAAAGATGGTGAGCAAAGGAAGTTGCGGCACCAATCCTACACATTTATCTGATTTGTTCTACAGGGTGGTAGTGTAAAGGGCCATCAAGTTGCAGCTGACTTACAGCAACAGGGTACATAAGAACATAAGAACTACCCTGCTGGATCAGACCAGAGTCCATCTAGTCCAGCACTCTGCTACTCGCAGTGGCCCACCAGGTGCCTTTGGGAGCTCACGTGCAGGATGTGAAAGCAATGGCCTTCTGCTGCTGCTGCTCCCGAGCACCTGGTCTGCTAAGGCCTTTGCCATCTCAGATCAATGAGGATCAAGATTGGTAGCCATAGATCGACTTCTCCTCCATAAATCTGTCCAAGCCCTTTTTAAAGCTATCCAGGTTAGTGGCCATCACCACCTCCTGTGGCAGCATATTCCAAACACTAATCACACGTTGTGTGAAGAAGTGTTTCCTTTTATTAGTCCTAGTTCTTCCTCCCAGCATTTTCAATGAATGCCCCCTGGTTCTAGTATTGTGAGATGCTCAAGGCATGAGACAGAGACAGAGATGGTTTGCCATTGCCTGCCTCTGTGCAGTGACCCTGGACTTCCTTGGTGGTCTCCCACCCAAGTACTAACCAGGGCCGATTCTGCTTAGCTTCCAAGATCTGATGAGACCAGGCTAGCCTTTTTCATCCAGGTAAGGGCGTGCTCCACATATATGTTCATGATTGCACACCAGAATGGGTAATTGCCCTTGAACACATACACTTAGAGGTCACAGGCTGTTCTTCTGAGCGGCAAAATGCCTTTCTGCGCATTTGCTCTACAAGCATGACTCAGCAGAATTTGAAACACTTTTTCCTGAGTGGACCATTTATCATTCTGCTCGGGGTTCTGAGCATCTGCTCTCTCACCTGGTATCTGGCTGGGGATTGCTGGAAGCTGAATGCTGGCAACACGGACCTTTGGTCCAAGCCAGCAAGGTCAATCTTATGTTCAGTCTCATAAATAAAATATGGTGCACATGGGGAGAGGGGAGTCTGGGGAGCTGCCTGCTTGGTCTGTATGTCTGTAGTACAAAATACTGCATGAGTAGTATAAGCAGGCTGCATATTAACACTGAAACAGCCTTACCATTGGGGTGATAGGGGTTGCTCCAGTATTTCTACCATAGAGTTCTCTGGTTATTGCTAGAGTTATTCAGTGGTGGGATCCAAAAATTTTAGTAACAGGTTCCCATAGTGGTGGAATTCAAACTGTGGCATAGCGCCAATGGGGCTGGGTGGGGCACAACGGGGGCGTGGCCGGGCATTCCGGGGGCGGGGCATTCCTGGGCAAGGACGCAGCCGCTGCGCCGATCCTTGGGCAGGAAACGAATGCACGCAGGCACAGACTGTAACGCACGCCGGTGCACCTCCTGCTAGACTGCTTCCAAGTTCTGCGCGCTACTACTGAGAGGAGGGGCATAGCTAAGGTAAAAATCACGTGGCAAAATCACCAATTAGTAACCCCCTCTTGGCACTCACAAATAATTAGTAACCTACTCTCGGGAACCTGTGAGAACCTGCTGGATCCCACCTCTGGAGTTATTACTAGAGCTCTAGCAATCTTACCACAAATACCTGACAATTCCTAGAGCTATTCTTGTCACTTCCACGCAGCTCTAGGAATTGTTAGGAACTCTACAGTCAAAACTTCCTGTTAGTAGACAAGTTCTTATTTTTTTTCTTTTTTTTCCTCTTGGGATTCTGCCCCATCCCAACCCAAGGAAAGAAAATGTGGCATAGGGGAAGGAATCTGGGGATCTGCATGTTTTGGACTGTGCATCTGCAGTACAAAACACTGAATGTGAAGTAGTAGGCTGTGCACTAAGTGAAGCAATATTGCCATAGAGATGACAAAGGTAGCTCTAGTAATCTTACCATAGAGTTCTCTAGTTGTTACTAGAGTTATTACTAGAGTTCTACCTGGAATTCCTAGAACTACCTGGAAGTAGCAAAAATAGCTCTATGGCAGTGGTGGGATCCAAAAATTTTAGTAACAGGTTCCCATGGTGGTGGGATTCAAACAGTGGCGTAGCACCAATGGGGCTGGGTGGGGCACGACGGGGGCGTGGCCGGGCATTCCGGGGGGGGGCATTAATAATTTATCTGTTACTATAAAAAACTCTTACTGTAAAAAAAAGTTCCTAATTTCCAGCTGGTATCTTTCTGTCCATAATTTAAACTCATTATAGCAAGTCCTATCGTCTACTGCCAACAGAAACAACTACTTCTCCTCTAATCGACTGCCTGTCAAATACTTAATACTTTCAAATACTTAATTTTGTTTCTAGAAATCAAAAGAAGGATACTTTCCTTAAACTAGGAACTTGACCATATTTCTAAAACATGTTTTTAAAACAGCCCAACAGGGAGAATTATCCCGTTTTCTACCTTTGCTAACCAGCCACATAGGAAACAACAGGACTTTATGATTTTTGGACCTAATGGAATTTCTAACGGAAAAGCAGACCCAATTAGTAACCCCCTCTCGGCACACACAAATTATTAGTAACCCACTCTCGGGAACTGGTGAGAACCTGCTGGATCCCACCTCTGCTCTATGGTCAAAATGTTCTATAGGAAGACAAGTTCTTGTTTTTCTTTGTAAGATTTCCTCTCAGGATTCTGCCCCCGGTTGTCAAACTTCCCGCTGGTTGCATGACATTGTCTAGCAACTGCCTCCTATTGAGCATTCTACTTGGGCAGTCTTTACCACAGGTACAGCCTGGCAGAGGCCGGCAGAGGCTGAGTCATCTGTGAACACCCATCAGTACATGTGAGACAGTAGTTTGCTCCTTTATCATCGTTAGACAGCTACAAAACAGATTTGTGTGTGTTTTGTTTCTACAACAAAAGCAGCCTAATAGTTCAATTCCCTATTATCATGCAGAAGAATTAACGGCCATGCCTTATCAGACGTCCTTTTAAGCATAAGAAAAGGAAGGCGGATAAGTATTATTATCTACCTTTTGAAGTAAAATCAGTCTTTTGTCTCGTCCACAGATTAGGGTTAGTGAAAAGAAAGGCATCGCTGTTCGTCCCCTCCTCGTCCCCTTTTTAAAGGAAATTTCAGTATTGATAAATAAATATTCATCATTTGTGAGGAAGCCTCCATACTGTATTAGTATGTGAGGCTGCATAGCTTTCCTTGACTAGGGGCCTTTCCCAACTTACGGTTTGCAGCGCGCTACCCTCAGCGCGAGCGATTTCTGCCATGGGGTCCTGTTCCCCACTGCCCTGCGCAGAAGGTGCCATTTCTTCAGTGTCAGAAATGACGCGCGCTGAGGGGACGTTAGAGCGCAGAGTCGGGGCGCCACCCAGACTCGTGGGGAGCGCTGCTGGACCACGCACTATTTGGGGAGAGTAGTGCACAGCAAATGGTAAGTGGGGAAAGGGCCTCTGAGAGGCAATTTTTGTGAGGCAAAAAAAAGACATTGTGCCAGAAAATGGGCATTTCCCCACTTACCTGGGTGAGTGGTTGCTGCGTGCTATTCCCAGTGCGCGTCATTTCTGGCGCACTCCCGGGCTTCACCACGACCCCCCACTCTGCGTGGGGTCATCAAAAGGTGCCGTTTGGAGGAGCGCCAGGAATGACGCACGCTGAGGGGGCGCGACAGCGGCAGCGTCGGGGCGGCTGCGTTGTCGCCGCCCCTGTAGTGGGGAGTGCCGGGGGACCCCGCACTACTTGCAGAGAGTAGCGCGCTGCAGCAGGTAAGTGGGGAAACGACCAATGTCTGATCAGAACATGGTTCCCCTTTTTTCCTCGTGGTGCTTGAGCCATATGCTGATACCCTGGCATTCCGCATTTATATTCCACTGTGCCATGGACTGAAAGGAAGCGGCAATCTTGTTTAGCTGCTGTATGCAACGGGATGGTTTACGGCTTAAAAACTCATCAAACGTGAAACGTGCCTTCGTAAGATTTTTCCCCCCTATAAACTCAGTCATATGAGATCACTGAATTCAGTACTAGACTTTAAGCTGGAAAGATAGTGCAGCAGGAATCATGATTTCTCGTTCGACTGTTTTCTCTGGCATGAATTTAGCTGCCATTTTGGTTCCCTGGTGTCAGAACCAAGTCCTGAATGGCACAACGTATTTGAATGTACTCTGTTTGAGTACTCTGAACGTACTCTTTGAATGTACTCTGTTTACGCACTTTATAACTCAATTGACATATATGATGATTGATATGTAAAAGGGGCTCCCTTTCTCTTTCCTCTCTGTGCCTCTCTCCTTAAAGTTGATGGCTTCACATGGATTGTAGATAAGTAGGCAGATGACTCTGAGAGGCCTCCCAGCCTTGAGGAATAGGATGTCCGTTGATCCGCAGGGGGGAAGCCTAGCAGGTGACATATCTTTCTTCCTCGCTCCTTGAAGCACCTAGGCCAGAGGTGGCACTCAGAGCCCTCTCTGTGGGCACACACAGAGTTGTCCCCCCCCCCCCCCACATCTAGGCTGGTCTGGGCTGCTGGGCTCAATTATTAGCATTAAACCTAAGACCTAGTTTTGGGGAAGCAGTGTAGGTAACCCTGTTAAGCGCTGTTAAACCCCACTGATTTTGATGCGAAGAAATAAAGCGCGATCCTTTACCTGGGAGTAAGCTTGGTTGCTGGCAATGGGGCTTGTTCTGAGTAAACCCTCCTAGGGTTGTGATTCACCTGTTGGAAGAGTTGCACAGTTGCTTCAAAGCAAGGCCACCAACTACCACCAAGCTTACTCCTGAGTAACGCACACCTTGGAGCCAACCGTTTTTTCTAAACTAAAACCTCAGTATTCAGGTTAAATTGCCGTGTTGGCACTTTGCGATAAATAAGTGGGTTTTGGGTTGCAATTTGGGCACTCGGTCTCGAAAAGGTTCGCCATCACTGACCTAGGCCTTCTAAACAACTCCTTTCACACTTTGGCTGGGAAAGTGGGGGGGGGGGGGTTGAGCAAGAGATAGTGTAGGCGCAGAAGGCATAAGAAGGATATACTCTGTTGAAAAGCAAAGGTTTTCTTCTTGCCCCCCCATTACTTTCTTTCCGTAAAGGGAAGTTGGCAACCATAACGCAGCTGAACCAAAGTAAAGATGCAGGCCTGAGAATCTATTCTTTTCCTGTTACTAGGCAAGCTTGATAGCCCAATAGAACGCCCCTTGTTCAGAGTCATACAGAATGTGCCAATTCAACTGTTTTAAGGTCTCACTGTTCCCGACCAGATACCTTGAATTTGCCCTTCTTCTAGGAGACAGAAGAAAGAAACATGAAAATGTTTAGGCTCTTTGTCTAGGAAGAAGGGCAACGAACGACAATAGAGATAAGAAAGAAACAGGCCCTAGTTCATCTTGCGTCAAAGAATCAGGTGCTGACATCTTCCAATAAGAGTCTTAGACAACCCCAAATGTTTTAGGGAAAGGGAAAATCTCCTCCTTCTGTATGATTGATTGATGATGTGGGCATTTTGGGGTGTATTCTTTTCTGCCATTTTGATGTAACCTGTTGTAATGCTATAAAAGTAAGAACGCACTGCCATTTTGGCTAGGCTCCTCTGATACTATTTTGCTCCAGTTGGCTGAATAAAATTCAAATGGATTTTATTCGGTATCGGCTTGAGCTTTCTTGAGCTTCTTCTACTTTATTGGTTAACCCGTGTTAACAATAGAACAACCTAGAAATGCCAGATTCCCCAGAACTGGTTTTCTCTAGCTAGGACTTGCTGCCTTCAATAAACACTTCTGATAAAGTATCCAGAGTCTGTTTATTGGTCTAAGATTTGAGACCTAACACCTGGCAACAGTGGCTGAACCCTTGAGAGAAGAAGAAAACTCACAAGAATTTGGCTACTGGCTTATGCAACTCACTACTTGGCTTAAAATAGATTAAGTCCGGGTATAAGGGAGGAGAATTACCTTGTCTGTCTTTTTGGTGGGGACAGCGATTGGTCAAGCAGCTGGCTAGTTGGTGATGGGTGGAATGAAGGGCAGTCCTCCCGAATCAGCCACCTGAGATGACTTAGTTTATACAATACAAGGGGGCTGTGCAACTAGAATAACGAATGAGCTAATATTTGCACACAACATGGCTAGTGGTCATAGACTGTATCATTTGTGAGTTGACTAAATCTATAACAGGGGTCTGCAACCTGTGGCTCTCCAGATGTTCAACTGGCCAATTGGCCATGCTGGCAAGGACTGATGGGAATTGTAGTCCATGAACCTCTGGAGAGCCACAGGTTGCAGACCCCGGATCTATAATATATACTTTAAAGAGGCTGGGTCTCAGTAATGCCCCAGTATATTTTCAAGTAAGTCTCACATACAGATTGCATAATGTTGGACACCACTCTGAGCCCACAAGGGGAAGGGAGGCATATAAATATAATAAAATAAATAACTAAACCAACGTGCAGTGGTCAGTGGTGGGATCCAAAAATTTTAGTAACAGGTTCCCATGGTGATGGGATTCAAACTGTGGCGTAGCACCAATAGGGCTGGGTGGGGCACGACAGGGGCATGTCCGGGCATTCCGGGGGCGGGGCATTCCTGGGAGGGGCTGTGGCAAGGATGCAGCAGCTGCACCAGTCCTTGGGCGGGAAACGAATTCACGCAGACGCAGGCTGCCACACACGCCGGTGCACCTCCTGCTAGACTGCTTCAAGTTCTGCGTGCTACTGCTGAGAGGAGGGGCGTAACTAAGGCAAAAATCACGTGGCAAAATCACCAATTAGTAACCCCCTCTCGGCACACACAAATAATTAGTAACCGACTCTCGGGAACCTGTGAGAACCTGCTGGATCCCACCTCTGGCAGTAGTGCAAATACTCTCAAAGATGCCACAGATCAGTGTATCAGCTTAAGCAGCGTTCAGTGTCTGCAGTACTAATGATTGGAGCATTGATCCAGATAGCCATAAGAAAGACTTTCTCTTCCTTCCACTTTCTTCTCTTTCACATCAGAATTATGGTCTGTTTGTGTTCAAATGGACACTTTGCTCACTGTACCCGGGAGCTGCACTTACTGACCTTGATCAGCCTGAAGCCGAAATGGTCACTTTGCTGTAGTTAAGCTGAATTATGTTCGCTAATTCCTCCATCTAGCCCATTTGTTCCAAATCGCCAGGCATCAAAAGTTCATTTTTCTCAAGTCCTCGATGACGACACCCGGCGAAATCATATTTCTTTAAGAACGTTCTCCCTCTTCAACCAATTAATGGCATTAGGAAAGATAGATGAAATGTTTAAAAACCCAACGCTGCATCAATCTTATTGCCTTTTATTTAATGTTTGCTTCCCACGTTCTCAGCGTGATAGCTGCTTGGGTGGTATCATTAAAACGAAAGCTTGTTGGAGCAAAAAAATAAACAATTAGAATGAAATTGTATTAAAATATGCAATGGAGCAAAGCCATGACGTTCAAATATAGCTGGATAAGGAACAAGGAAACGTTAAAAAAATCGCAGCTCCGTGGGCTCGGGTGGTGGTGGCGCATGTTTGGAAGGAAGGAAGTAGCAGGGTCTGCTTTGGCGCCTGTTGTCCCTGGTTGGGAGCAAGATGAACACGGTTAGTGCTGTCAACATCAGAAATCAGCTGTGTGCAGTCCAGCCTCTGCTTATGAAGAACAGAAGAAGAAGAGTTTGGATTTATATCCCGCCTTTCTCTCCTGCAGGAGACTCAAAGGGGCTTACAATCTCCTTGCCCTTCCCCCTCACAACAAACACCCTATGAGGTAGGTGGGGCTGAGAGAGCTCCGAGAAGCTGTGACTAGCCCAACGTCACAAACAACAAACGCGCTGCATCAACCGCTACTTTATCAATTGCGCTAAGCCCACATATAAAGTGCAATACATAAAGTGCAACCAGTGAAAAGTGCAAACAACATCAGAGCCTAGACTCTTACAATACTACACATATCACATCACCCTACAACATAGTCAAGATGACTAAACGATGTCTTCTTCACTCGGTCCTACGTCTTCGTCCGTATAGGTACTTGGACGGGACCTCTTCTTTGAAGATAATCAATCACTTATCAATAGCTGCATATACTGCATTCCAGTCAGTAGAAGTAGGTCTATATGGCAATGCGGACCGGTCTGAGCCAAGTCCATCCATTAAATATCCAATCATAAACCGGTTGCGCTACTGTAACCGTTTTCGATAGATTCTTCTTCAGATTACAATTCTTCAATCTTAATCGGGATAATTACTCAAGGTGACTTCCTCACATCCATTCAGTTTCCCTGTGAGGTAAGTGGGGCTGAGAGAGCTCCAAGAAGCTGTGACTCGCCCAAGGTCACCCAGCTGGTGTGTGTGGGAGTGCACAGGCTAATCTGAATTCCCCAGATAAGCCTCCGCAGCTCAGGCGGCAGAGCTGGGAATCAAACCCGGTTCCTCCAGATTAGATACACGAGCTCTTAACCTCCTACGCCACTGCTGCTCTCTGCCTCCACCCCACCCAGACTTACCTTGCCCAAGCAACTGGAGGAAAGAGTAAGTTTGCTATGAGGACTACTGGCCAGTGATGAAGGGAGGGGGAACTGCGCCCAGGACATGAACTGCCCTCGTGCACCCTCCCCTCCCCTCCCCGCTTCTTACCTCCCCAACACATTCCCGACATGCCCCCGGCCCCTCCTCCCCACGTGACTACAATGACGCTGCCTGGGACAAGCCACCCCCGGATGTCCCCATTGCAGCTACGCACCTGCTACTGGCAGACAAAAGGAACAGCTGTGCAGGGCTCACCACCAGATCCCTATTATTGCCCCCCTATGATTACTGTGATTGCCCACTCTTTCCCAGGAGAGCCCATTCCCGTTTTGAATTCTTTCATCTTTGCCATTCATCTTTGCCTAACCAGAATACCCTGTTTCCCCAAACATAAGACATCCCCTGAAAATAAGACATAATAGAGGTTTTGCTGACGTGCGAAATATAAGGCATCCCCCAAGAGTAAGACGTAGCAAAGTTTTTGTTTGGAAGCATGCCCGACGAACAGAACACAGAAAAATAAGACATCCCCTGAAAATAAGACATAGCGCATCTTTGGGAGCAAAAATTAATATAAGACACTGTCTTATTTTCGGGGAAACACGGTAATATCTTCATTTCTGCACCTATTTATTTTAACTTGATTCTTCTCAACCTCTCTGTTGTATTTTAAATTCATGCCAATAAATTGATGATGATGATGATGATGATGATGATGATGATGATGAAGAATAGCTTCATCATTGTCCATTGTTCATCCATTTATCTTTATTGGCATAAAAGAATTAAATACAAGGCTATAAAATCAGCTTGGATTCCACTGTTGATCTCTCAGCCTTATAGCTAAGGTGAGAAATCTAATGGCGGCATTAGGAACCATTGGGTTAACATCAGTTCATAAATAAATCACAATTATCTCATTAGATATCTCCTATCTCCTTCCAGGAGCAATGACAGAGTCTGTCTTTACATGGAATGTTGTAATATCTGAATCTGGAATGGTATGGAGAAATGGTTGGCGAGCTGGACCTAGAGTAGGAAGACCCAGGTCCATACTGTCACTCAAATTTCAGGTTGACTATCTAGTCCAGTGGTGGCGAACCTATGGCACGCGTGCCAGAGGTGGGACTCAGAGTCCTCTCTGTGGGCACGTGCGCACAGAATTCATCATGTGGGGGGCAGAAAATCACACCCCCACACACAGAGACCTAGGCTGGCCTGAGCTGCTGGGCATGACATCATCATCATCATCATCATCATCATCATCATCATCATCATCATCATCATCATCATCATCATCATCATCATATCGCCCAGACCCAGCTAAGTGGCGTACTATGAGGAAGGGTGGGGTGGGGGCTGCTACAACCCCAGTAAAGCCCATTGTGGGGAAAGATGCTTTCTCTCCAACAGTTTGCCAATTGCATCTCCTCTGTAATGGGCTTTGTTGCTAGTTTATTATAATCAAGAGTTTAACAACAACAGTTTAACAGCCAGCAACAATTTAACAGCAGAAGTTTATATTCAAATGTAAAATTAATATACAGAGATTAAATTTTATAGCCTTATTGGGTTGTAATTAATTACACACAAGAGTTCTTTAGAAGTCTGGAATATCTGCTTCCTTGTGGACGAAGTCTCAGCACCGAATTTGGCATCTTTAGAGGGATGGCCTCAGCGGAGCCTTCTTGCAAGAAGAATTTTTCGGATCTTCCTGGGAACTTGGATAGAGTAGGAGAGAGATGTGTGGAATGGATGTCCATATAAAACAGTCAACATAATGTTCAACTGTTTCACATATTCCACTGTTTTGACTGTGGGCCTTTCCCCACTTACCTTAAGCCCCAAGCTACTCTCCTCAAGTAGCGCGGGGTCCCCAGGCACTCCCCGGGACAGGGGCGGCGACAGCGCAGTCGCCCCGATGCTGCCGCTGTCGTGCCTCCTCAGTGTGCGGCATCCCTGGCGCTGGAGAAAACGGCGCCTTTTGATGACCCCGCACAGAGAGCAGCACACGGCATAGGGGGGATCATGGAGAGTGGGGAAACGCCCTGTGTTCAGTTGATAGGAACACAAATGTAAAGAGTCGGGGATATCTCCCTTCCAGCAGTGCTGAAGGCAGGCAATTAAAATGGGTTAGGGTGAAATATCTGCAATACTTAGGGAATTCTGAAGCGTAAAGATAGTTTGTGGGCACAACATTTTGGCTGTGATTGCCTACCACTGGACAGAGCTACGCCGCTGCCCAAAACTCACCTTGCTGCCCTCCTCTCACCACTAGCCACACCTTTCAACCCTCCTCAACCCCAAAACTCACCTTGCTGCTTGAGCTCTGTCATCTTGAACAGCTGTATCCCAGATTCATTGCTTAAGTGCTTCTTTATCTCCCAAGAGCCCAAGATGCCATATTGCTAAGAGGGAGACACTGAGAAGTTGTATTTTTCTCTCAACCACCTCCACCCAACCTAATAATAATAATGATGATGATAATGATGATGATGATGATGATGATGATGACGATGATGATGATGATGATGATGATGATGATGATGATGATGGTGGTGGTGGTGGTGGTGGTGGTGGTGGTGTGGGGGGGGGGGGGGTGGGGGGGGGGGGGGGGGGGGGGGGGGGGGGGGGGGGGGGGGGGGGGGGGGGGGGGGGGGGGGGTGGGGGGGGGGGGGGGGGGGGGGGGGGGGGTGGGGGGGGGGGGGGGTGGGGGGGGGGGGGGGTGGGGGGCGGGTGGGGGGGTGGTGGTGGGGGGGGGGTGGGGGGGTGGGGGGGGGGGGGGGGGGGGGGGGGGGGGGGGGGGGGGTGGGGGGGGGGGGGGGGGGGGGGGGGGGGGGGTGGGGGGGGGGGGGGGTGGGGGGGGGGGGGGGGGGGGGGGGGGGGGGGTGGGGGGGGGGGGGGGTGGGGGGGGGGGGGGGTGGGGGGGGGGGGGGGTGGGGGGGGGGGGGGGTGGGGGGGGGGGGGGGTGGGGGGGGGGGGGGGTGGGGGGGGGGGGGGGTGGGGGGGGGGGGGGGTGGGGGGGGGGGGGGGTGGGGGGGGGGGGGGGTGGGGGGGGGGGGGGGTGGGGGGGGGGGGGGGTGGGGGGGGGGGGGGGTGGGGGGGGGGGGGGGTGGGGGGGGGGGGGGGTGGGGGGGGGGGGGGGTGGGGGGGGGGGGGGGTGGGGGGGGGGGGGGGTGGGGGGGGGGGGGGGTGGGGGGGGGGGGGGGTGGGGGGGGGGGGGGGTGGGGGGGGGGGGGGGTGGGGGGGGGGGGGGGTGGGGGGGGGGGGGGGTGGGGGGGGGGGGGGGTGGGGGGGGGGGGGGGTGGGGGGGGGGGGGGGTGGGGGGGGGGGGGGGTGGGGGGGGGGGGGGGTGGGGGGGGGGGGGGGTGGGGGGGGGGGGGGGTGGGGGGGGGGGGGGGTGGGGGGGGGGGGGGGTGGGGGGGGGGGGGGGTGGGGGGGGGGGGGGGTGGGGGGGGGGGGGGGTGGGGGGGGGGGGGGGTGGGGGGGGGGGGGGGTGGGGGGGGGGGGGGGTGGGGGGGGGGGGGGGTGGGGGGGGGGGGGGGTGGGGGGGGGGGGGGGTGGGGGGGGGGGGGGGTGGGGGGGGGGGGGGGTGGGGGGGGGGGGGGGTGGGGGGGGGGGGGGGTGGGGGGGGGGGGGGGTGGGGGGGGGGGGGGGTGGGGGGGGGGGGGGGTGGGGGGGGGGGGGGGTGGGGGGGGGGGGGGGTGGGGGGGGGGGGGGGTGGGGGGGGGGGGGGGTGGGGGGGGGGGGGGGTGGGGGGGGGGGGGGGTGGGGGGGGGGGGGGGTGGGGGGGGGGGGGGGTGGGGGGGGGGGGGGGTGGGGGGGGGGGGGGGTGGGGGGGGGGGGGGGTGGGGGGGGGGGGGGGTGGGGGGGGGGGGGGGTGGGGGGGGGGGGGGGTGGGGGGGGGGGGGGGTGGGGGGGGGGGGGGGTGGGGGGGGGGGGGGGTGGGGGGGGGGGGGGGTGGGGGGGGGGGGGGGTGGGGGGGGGGGGGGGTGGGGGGGGGGGGGGGTGGGGGGGGGGGGGGGTGGGGGGGGGGGGGGGTGGGGGGGGGGGGGGGTGGGGGGGGGGGGGGGTGGGGGGGGGGGGGGGTGGGGGGGGGGGGGGGTGGGGGGGGGGGGGGGTGGGGGGGGGGGGGGGTGGGGGGGGGGGGGGGTGGGGGGGGGGGGGGGTGGGGGGGGGGGGGGGTGGGGGGGGGGGGGGGTGGGGGGGGGGGGGGGTGGGGGGGGGGGGGGGTGGGGGGGGGGGGGGGTGGGGGGGGGGGGGGGTGGGGGGGGGGGGGGGTGGGGGGGGGGGGGGGTGGGGGGGGGGGGGGGTGGGGGGGGGGGGGGGTGGGGGGGGGGGGGGGTGGGGGGGGGGGGGGGTGGGGGGGGGGGGGGGTGGGGGGGGGGGGGGGTGGGGGGGGGGGGGGGTGGGGGGGGGGGGGGGTGGGGGGGGGGGGGGGTGGGGGGGGGGGGGGGTGGGGGGGGGGGGGGGTGGGGGGGGGGGGGGGTGGGGGGGGGGGGGGGTGGGGGGGGGGGGGGGTGGGGGGGGGGGGGGGTGGGGGGGGGGGGGGGTGGGGGGGGGGGGGGGTGGGGGGGGGGGGGGGTGGGGGGGGGGGGGGGTGGGGGGGGGGGGGGGTGGGGGGGGGGGGGGGTGGGGGGGGGGGGGGGTGGGGGGGGGGGGGGGTGGGGGGGGGGGGGGGTGGGGGGGGGGGGGGGTGGGGGGGGGGGGGGGTGGGGGGGGGGGGGGGTGGGGGGGGGGGGGGGTGGGGGGGGGGGGGGGTGGGGGGGGGGGGGGGTGGGGGGGGGGGGGGGTGGGGGGGGGGGGGGGTGGGGGGGGGGGGGGGTGGGGGGGGGGGGGGGTGGGGGGGGGGGGGGGTGGGGGGGGGGGGGGGTGGGGGGGGGGGGGGGTGGGGGGGGGGGGGGGTGGGGGGGGGGGGGGGTGGGGGGGGGGGGGGGTGGGGGGGGGGGGGGGTGGGGGGGGGGGGGGGTGGGGGGGGGGGGGGGTGGGGGGGGGGGGGGGTGGGGGGGGGGGGGGGTGGGGGGGGGGGGGGGTGGGGGGGGGGGGGGGTGGGGGGGGGGGGGGGTGGGGGGGGGGGGGGGTGGGGGGGGGGGGGGGTGGGGGGGGGGGGGGGTGGGGGGGGGGGGGGGTGGGGGGGGGGGGGGGTGGGGGGGGGGGGGGGTGGGGGGGGGGGGGGGTGGGGGGGGGGGGGGGTGGGGGGGGGGGGGGGTGGGGGGGGGGGGGGGTGGGGGGGGGGGGGGGTGGGGGGGGGGGGGGGTGGGGGGGGGGGGGGGTGGGGGGGGGGGGGGGTGGGGGGGGGGGGGGGTGGGGGGGGGGGGGGGTGGGGGGGGGGGGGGGTGGGGGGGGGGGGGGGTGGGGGGGGGGGGGGGTGGGGGGGGGGGGGGGTGGGGGGGGGGGGGGGTGGGGGGGGGGGGGGGTGGGGGGGGGGGGGGGTGGGGGGGGGGGGGGGTGGGGGGGGGGGGGGGTGGGGGGGGGGGGGGGTGGGGGGGGGGGGGGGTGGGGGGGGGGGGGGGTGGGGGGGGGGGGGGGTGGGGGGGGGGGGGGGTGGGGGGGGGGGGGGGTGGGGGGGGGGGGGGGTGGGGGGGGGGGGGGGTGGGGGGGGGGGGGGGTGGGGGGGGGGGGGGGTGGGGGGGGGGGGGGGTGGGGGGGGGGGGGGGTGGGGGGGGGGGGGGGTGGGGGGGGGGGGGGGTGGGGGGGGGGGGGGGTGGGGGGGGGGGGGGGTGGGGGGGGGGGGGGGTGGGGGGGGGGGGGGGTGGGGGGGGGGGGGGGTGGGGGGGGGGGGGGGTGGGGGGGGGGGGGGGTGGGGGGGGGGGGGGGTGGGGGGGGGGGGGGGTGGGGGGGGGGGGGGGTGGGGGGGGGGGGGGGTGGGGGGGGGGGGGGGTGGGGGGGGGGGGGGGTGGGGGGGGGGGGGGGTGGGGGGGGGGGGGGGTGGGGGGGGGGGGGGGTGGGGGGGGGGGGGGGTGGGGGGGGGGGGGGGTGGGGGGGGGGGGGGGTGGGGGGGGGGGGGGGTGGGGGGGGGGGGGGGTGGGGGGGGGGGGGGGTGGGGGGGGGGGGGGGTGGGGGGGGGGGGGGGTGGGGGGGGGGGGGGGTGGGGGGGGGGGGGGGTGGGGGGGGGGGGGGGTGGGGGGGGGGGGGGGTGGGGGGGGGGGGGGGTGGGGGGGGGGGGGGGTGGGGGGGGGGGGGGGTGGGGGGGGGGGGGGGTGGGGGGGGGGGGGGGTGGGGGGGGGGGGGGGTGGGGGGGGGGGGGGGTGGGGGGGGGGGGGGGTGGGGGGGGGGGGGGGTGGGGGGGGGGGGGGGTGGGGGGGGGGGGGGGTGGGGGGGGGGGGGGGTGGGGGGGGGGGGGGGTGGGGGGGGGGGGGGGTGGGGGGGGGGGGGGGTGGGGGGGGGGGGGGGTGGGGGGGGGGGGGGGTGGGGGGGGGGGGGGGTGGGGGGGGGGGGGGGTGGGGGGGGGGGGGGGTGGGGGGGGGGGGGGGTGGGGGGGGGGGGGGGTGGGGGGGGGGGGGGGTGGGGGGGGGGGGGGGTGGGGGGGGGGGGGGGTGGGGGGGGGGGGGGGTGGGGGGGGGGGGGGGTGGGGGGGGGGGGGGGTGGGGGGGGGGGGGGGTGGGGGGGGGGGGGGGTGGGGGGGGGGGGGGGTGGGGGGGGGGGGGGGTGGGGGGGGGGGGGGGTGGGGGGGGGGGGGGGTGGGGGGGGGGGGGGGTGGGGGGGGGGGGGGGTGGGGGGGGGGGGGGGTGGGGGGGGGGGGGGGTGGGGGGGGGGGGGGGTGGGGGGGGGGGGGGGTGGGGGGGGGGGGGGGTGGGGGGGGGGGGGGGTGGGGGGGGGGGGGGGTGGGGGGGGGGGGGGGTGGGGGGGGGGGGGGGTGGGGGGGGGGGGGGGTGGGGGGGGGGGGGGGTGGGGGGGGGGGGGGGTGGGGGGGGGGGGGGGTGGGGGGGGGGGGGGGTGGGGGGGGGGGGGGGTGGGGGGGGGGGGGGGTGGGGGGGGGGGGGGGTGGGGGGGGGGGGGGGTGGGGGGGGGGGGGGGTGGGGGGGGGGGGGGGTGGGGGGGGGGGGGGGTGGGGGGGGGGGGGGGTGGGGGGGGGGGGGGGTGGGGGGGGGGGGGGGTGGGGGGGGGGGGGGGTGGGGGGGGGGGGGGGTGGGGGGGGGGGGGGGTGGGGGGGGGGGGGGGTGGGGGGGGGGGGGGGTGGGGGGGGGGGGGGGTGGGGGGGGGGGGGGGTGGGGGGGGGGGGGGGTGGGGGGGGGGGGGGGTGGGGGGGGGGGGGGGTGGGGGGGGGGGGGGGTGGGGGGGGGGGGGGGTGGGGGGGGGGGGGGGTGGGGGGGGGGGGGGGTGGGGGGGGGGGGGGGTGGGGGGGGGGGGGGCGGGGGGGGGGTGGGGGGGGGGGGGGGGGGCGGGGTGGGGGGGGGGGGGGGCGGGGGGGGGGGGGGGGGGGGGCGGGGGGGGGCTTTGGGGGGGGGGGGGGGGGGGGGGGGGGGGGGGGGGGGGGGGGGGGGGAAGGTTTGGGGGGGGGGGGGGGGAGGGGGGGGAGGGGTTGGGGGGGGGGGGGGGGGGGGGGGAAGGGGGGGGGTGGGGGGGGAAGAAGAACAAGAACAAGAACAAGAAGGACAAGAACGAGAAGAACGAGAAGGACAAGAATGAGGACAAGAAGAAGAAGAAGAAGAAGAAGAAGAAGAAGAAGAAGAAGAAGAAGAAGAAGAAGAAGAAGAACAAGAAGAACAAGAAGAACAAGAACAAGAACAAGAACAAGAACAAGAAGACAAGAACAAGAAGAACAAGAACGAGAAGGACAAGAATGAGGAGGAGAAGAAGAAGAAGAAGAAGAAGAAGAAGAAGAAGAAGAAGAAGAAGAAGAACAAGAACAAGAAGAAGAACAAGAACAAGAAGAAGAAGAAGAGGAAGAACAAGAACAAGAACCAGTTCTCCAGATTAGAATCCACCTTCTCTTAACCACTACACCATGTTGGCTCTCTTTATCTCTCTGTAGCGGGCATCAGGTCAGTGGACAGGGAAGGATCCCCCATGCCTTCCCTGTCCACTGACCTAATGCTTGCTACAGGAAGTCTAAGGCCAAGGGGATGGAGGAAGAACAGCCGTTTCTCCCATTCTTTCCAGGACAGAAGACTGCCTGACTCCCACCTCTGTAGGGAGACGTTAAGGCAGGATGACACAACCTCATTCTTTAAACAATACTTGTGGTCTATTTGCCCCCTTATTGACACCACTGATCTAAATTGCAAAGGAATCTATGGCCAGAATTGAAGATGCATCCTCCAGTGAGCGGCATTTGCCTTTCATGAAAGGTACAGCATTTCCCAAATGAAGAAGTTGGTTGAACATCCTGCAACTCCGCTACTGTGTTTCCCCGAATATAAGACAGTGTCTTATATTAATTTTTGCTCCCAAAGATGTGCTATGTCTTATTTTCAGGGGGTGTCTTATTTTTCCTGTGTTCTGTTCGTCGGGCATGCTTCCAAACAAAAACTTTGCTATGTCTTACTTTCGGGGGATGCCTTATGTTTCGCACTTCAGCAAAATCTCTTCTATGTCTTATTTTTTGGGGATGTCTTATATTAGGGGAAACAGGGTATAAATAAACAGACAGCTACAGTGGTCATTAGCTGGCCTCCCTCTTCTCCCGTCCCTCCTTCCCCTCCCTTTCCTTTAGTTTTTGAGGTTATTGTTATTCCCTTGTAGTTACACATCCCCTCATCTCTTGTCCCATCTCCTTGACTCTGACAGGCTCCCAAATTGGGGTTTTATGGTGCTGCTGCATATTCTGTATGCTTTTAAGTTGTGAAGCGTGTTACTGTTTTTACGATGCTAGTCTCCCTGAGCCTAACTGGCTCAGGAAGAGCAGGTAATAAACTGAAATAGAGGGATGATAGATGACAGACAGACAGATGATATTGCTGTGGATTTTGAAGCTGAATTGCCAGCTCGTTTTGGGATCAGCGCATTTAGAAATGCCAAAGCACCTGGGGTCTCAGAACAGCCGGTGGTTCCAATTATAAATCCCAGAATTGCACAGAGACTATCTGAGAAAAACAGGGGAGGAGGGACAGAGGCGTATCGGAGGGAAATGGTGCCTGGCGACATCTCCTACAGGTGCCCCAACACCACCTACCTGTCGTGAAGCCCCACCCCCCGTGTCCCTGTAGCCGGCTCCTGCTCTCCCCAGGGCCTAGGGAGGGCAGAAGCCAGGCTGCAGGGAGCTCGGGAGAGCGGAGGACTACCGCTGCCCGCTGCAGAGCACCGCCCCCCAGTGCATCCTTGGCGGCCAGCCCCTGCTCTCCTCAGGGCCTAGGGAGGGCAGAAACCAGGCTGCAGGGAACCTGGGAGGGCAGAGCACAGGGCCTGGAGAGGGCAGAAGTTGGCCTGCAGGGAACCCAGGAGAGTGGGGCACCATCACCACCTGCCATAGAGCCCCCCAATGTACCTGGAGGCCAGCTCCTGCTCTCCCAAGGGTCTGGGGAGGGCAGAAGCTGGCCTGCAGGGAGGCTCGGAGGAGCAGCAGTGGCGTAGGAGGTTAAGAGCTCGTGTATCTAATTTGGAGGAACGGGGTTTGATTCCCAGCTCTGCCGCCTGAGCTGCGGAGGCTTATCTGGGGAATTCAGATTAGCCTGTACACTCCCACACACGCCAGCTGGGTGACCTTGGGCTAGTCACAGCTTCTCGGAGCTCTCTCAGCCCCACCTACCTCACAGGGTGTTTGTTGTGAGGGGGGAAGGGCGAGGAGATTGTAAGCCCCTTTGAGTCTCCTGCAGGAGAGAAAAGGGGGATATAAATCCAAACTCTTCTTCTTCTTTTTCCTCGGAGGGGGTATGGATGCTGGATGCCCCCCCATGATGAAATGGCATGTGGCCAAGCCGCCCACCATTTTATCATGTGGGGGGCGTCCAGCACCCCCCGCACGTGACCGAAAGGCGTGCGCCGGGGGACATGGGTGCCCCCATGTCCCTCGGGTGGTACGCCCCTGAGGAGGAAAGAATTGAAGAGAAAACACATGTTTAGGAAGTTCTGAACTTTTAAATGCCAAAGTTGGCAGGAGCCTCGAGTGAAATATCCCTACTGTCGTTTTTCATGGTGACACTCCAGTTTTCCATCTGTCACAGGGTTTTTAAAAATCTTGTTCTTATCTCTGTTTAGAAGTCATTCATTTCAGTGTTGAGTGAAGGAAATAATCCCTTTGTGTGGAAGGTATTAGCCTCAATAAAGTAGTGGTTAAGAGGGGTGGACTAGAATCTGGAGGACTGGATTGAATTCCCCACACCTCCACATGAGTGGCATGATAAATACAGGAATCAAAAAGGTGTGTCTTCTACCAAATGAATAATTCCCCCCTGGCTTCCTTCTGCTTCCTACCACACATAAAAGTGATACCAGACCCCTGGTATAGGGGTTACGAGCAAAGGACTCTTCTCTGGTGAACTGGATTTGTCTCCCCACTCCTACACATAAAACTTACTGGGTGACCAAGTTCGCTAAACAAGCGATACAATGTTCAAGGAGAAGTCCACTCACTAGGGTGTTGGATAAGGGGCCTACTTTCACAATCCCACTCTTTTCTTATTTCAAACTCTTAATTTCTTCTTCACTTAATAAAGTAAGGTATATATATATAGAAGCGAAGATAAAAATGTCATACATAGGTGAAGGCTAAAAGAATCTTCCTTCTTTCCCTTTTCTCTTCTTTCTTTTAATATCTAATATGTTATTCTTACCCCTCATAGTTATTGTAGGAGATAATGTATATGCTGACAAGGGAACAAATACGAGACTCTCAAGAATATGGAGATAAAAGAACAACAAAGAAGTAGGAGGTATAACGAACATCTCTAATATTATAGAGATTGGTATGTTCTATGTGATATGTTCCCGGAAATATCAATGTTGTATGTACTACTACCTTTATCTTTATATTATTTTATGTTGAAACTTAAATAAAAGATTTTTTTAAAAAAAAGAAACTTACTGGGTGACCTTGGGCTGGTCACCGCTCTCTCAGAACTCTCTCAGTCCCACCTACCTCACAAGCTGTATGCTGGGAAGGGGGGGGAGGTAAGTCAACTATAAATCGTTTTGAGATTCCTTGAAGATAAAGGGAAATAGTGCATTGAAACCAGCTCCTCCTCCTTCTCACCAAAGAGCAACCCCTGACCATGCCTCCATCAAGAATGGCCTCCAGTGTAGGGATGAGCCAGCTTAACCCAGCAGAGCCTCAGACAGAGCGCAGGAATGCTTGTGCCATCTGTTGCCCTCTGGGCAAGTGAGCTCACCTGTCACAAGACCTCCATGACTCACAGGTCACAAGATGCCTGAGTCATGGGTCACAAGATGCCCCCAGACAAAGGGTCACAAGACCCAGGTGTGGAAATCTGGACTCAAGACGGAGACGCTTTCTTCCTGCATCGCATTAACTGCCCCCCGGGCAGGCCAAGTGAGCTGTGCAATATTCTCCCCGGGCTTCCCGCCTACCGCCCCCCTTGGGAACCCTAATAAAAGGTGCCAGGGGCCAGCACACAGCAGAGTTGCCAGATCCACGGATCACGCTTCCTGCCACTGGCTCTCTCCACCGGATGATATTTCAAGCTGCCTCGCCTCTTTCCCTTTTGTACTCATTACTCAAAGGGTCTAATTTCACTTCCAGATGCCATGTACTCTGAATCACGGTGGATTTTGTGCCACGAAGCCCGGTGGTCTTCGGCACTACTTTTTGCTGTGATGCATTGCTTCTGCAAGACAGACAAATATGATGGATGGGTAAGCTGCAACCCAAACACCGACCTTTAGGTTTCCTGGTAGAATCAGCAACCATAGGTTCACCTACCCTGTTTTCTCCCGGTACCTTCAAATCCCTGTCCCCTGCTGGCTGTAGCAAGCTGTTTTCCACATCAGATTGTATAATAAGTAAAGGACAAAGCAGAGAAAATGGAAAGGAAGGAAAGATCAGAGTGCTGTCCAGAGAGTGTAGTGGTTAAGAGCAGGAGCAGGTGGATTCTAATCTAGAGAACCAGGTTTGATTCCCCACTCGTCCACCTGAGTGGCAAAGGCTTATCTGGTGAACCAGTTGTGTTTCCACACTCCTACATTCCTGTTGGGTGACCTTGGGCTAGTCACAGTTCTTTGAAACTGTCTCAGCCCCACCTACCTCACAAGGTGTCCGTTGTGGGGAGAGGAAGGGAAAGGAGATTGTAAGTCTCCTTAAAAGAGAAAAAGGTGGGATATAAATCCAAACTCCTCCTCTCTTCTTCTTCTTCTTCTTCTTCTTCTTCTTCTTCTTCTTCTTCTTCTTCTTCTTCTTCTTCTTCTTCTTCTTCTTCTTCTTCTTCTTCTTCTTCTTCAAAAGGGGGTTGTATGGAAGCAGGCAAGCAAGGCAGCAGCAGAGGATCCTCTGAAGATGCCAGCCACAGATACATTTTAGCTTGCCAATTGCCTTCTGCCTCGCCCCCAGAGGTGGGATCCAGCAGGTTCTCACAGGTTCCCGAGAGTAGGTTACTTCCCACCTTGGTGGTTTCTTACTTCCTCCTGCTGTGATTGTATCATGCTTTGTTTTGCCTGACAAAGTAGCACTCCACTTAGCACATCCAGCTCCTGTCTCTGAGTGCTTCAGAATTAATCTTCAAGTCCCCTAATTGTCACCTGGCAAATTTTCAAGAGCAGAGGACGACGGGGCTTGTTCTGCTCTACGATTTGGAGAGAGCTGCGTCAATATTAAAACAGGCGGGCCATTCATTAGCGAGAAGGCATCACGTCCCCACTTCCATGCCTGGTGTTATTTTATGAAAACTGGGGACATATGCTCATCCAGTTATACAGTGAAGGCAATTTGGGGGTCACTTTATATCTTCAGATAAAATATACTGCCGGGCTATTGCAAGACAGTGGCAATGCAGTCATGAAAACCAAAGTCGGTTCCATAAATCAGAGCAGAGAGCTTATTCGGAAGAAAGCTAAGCATTTTACACAACCAAATTTAAAAAGAAAAACAGGTCAGTGAGAGGCACAGCGATGATATCCCTTTTAGGCCTTCTGTCTCTGTTTTGATGGAAACAAAAGAAAGTGGTTACATGTTATGGAGCGCATGCATTCCTTCCAAGTCATACATTTATTTTCTCCAGTGGTATCACTAGTTAAACATATTACATGCCAACAACATCCTGTGATTTCAGGTTCTCACCAAAGTTTCATACCATAGACATGAGAATAGAAGGGTGTCTCCAAGCGCTCAGGAATGAGGACTCTTTATGTAATTATGAGGGGGCATATTTCTACCATTTCCAACCAACCAACCAACCTAGACTTGTCCAGGTCCTACATGGTATGGTCATAAATGTCAGAGCAGGATTTGGGAGACCCAGATATGAACTCTTCCTCTCCCAAGGAAGTTTGTTTGGGTGACCTGGGGCCAGTAATCTCATTGTTAGGTTCAAGTCCAGTAGCACCTTTGACACCAACCAGATTTCCAAGGTATGAGCTTTCAAATCAAACCTCCCTTCATCAGATACTTTGACTCTCAGACGTGGCGTAGGAGGTTAAGAGCTCTTGTATCTAATCTGGAGGAACTGGGTTTGATTCCCAGCTCTGCCGCCTGAGCTGTGGAGGCTTATCTGGGGAATTCAGATTAGCCTGTGCACTCCCACACTCCAGCTGGGTGACCTTGGGCTAGTCACAGCTTCTAGGAGCTCTCTCAGCCCCACCTACCTCACAGGATGTTTGTTGTGAAGGGGGAAGGGCAAGGAGATTGTAAGCCCCTTTGAGTCTCCTGCAGGAGAGAAAGGGGGGATATAAATCCAAACTCCTCCTCCTCCTCTTCTTCTTCTTCTTCTTCTTCTTCTTCTTCTTCTTCTTCTTCTTCTTCTTCTTCGGGTCTTAAGCGGAGACTAGATGGCCATCTGACAGCAGTTCTAATTGTATGAACCTAGATTGTCAGAGGGAGGGCAGGAATGGATGAGCCAGTGTTTGTCTCTTGAGGACCTTTCGTATGTCCCTGAGGTAATGCTGATCACCACATCAGGAAGCAAGTTTCCTGCAGGCCAGATTGGCCAGGGATTCAGAGGGCTTTTTTTTTTTTTTTGCTTTCCTCTAGGCATAAAGTCACTGGGAAAGTGGAGTGGAGGTAGCTCAGAATTCCCTGGATTGTATAGGAGGTTGAACTAGATGACCCCTGAGGTCCCTTCCAGTACTATGTTCCTGTATTGTGTAGCCACTTGGTCTGCACAAACACCCGTATCACAACAAAATCTCCTCAATCACACAGGCTTGCCAGATCTGACTTTTGCCTTGCGCATGTGTTGCATTGATTCTATATTTAGGATGATCCGCTTGGAAGCAGGATATTCCCTTCGGTCATGTTGTACTGACTGGTAATCTCAGCTCCTCCGTAACTGACTTGTAGTCTCAGCTGGGTCTTTTGCTTGATCTTTGGTGGCAACCAGAAGGTTTCCGAATTGGCTCAGAACTTATGATGTCACCATCTGTATCCGAATAAAAGCTTTTCTACTCCGGAGAGGCCTGTGTTTCTGCCTCAAGCAGTTCTGTGTGGAGCATGCAGGAGATTCCTGTTTTAAATAACAAATAAAAAAACCCACCGTTTTTCTTTAAGGCACCGCCGAAGCCTGCTTGACTAACACCCTGAAAGCAGAACGTTCCGATAATTAAAAAAAAGGTTCGATTTATGTTTCTCAGACTCATGTAATTCTAAATGTTTCGCTCAGCCTTCAGTTTACTAAGAATCCTAGAAAGAACACCTAGTGGATCATTTGAAACATATTTTGGTAGCATGTAGCAATGTTTTTGAATGATGGAAATAAGTACGAATACTATACATATGCACTGAAGAAGAAGAAGAAGAAGAAGAAGAAGAAGAAGAAGAAGAAGAAGAAGAAGAAGAAGAAGAAGAAGAAGAAGAAGAAGAAGAAGAAGAAGAAGAAGAAGAAGAAGAAGGAGGAGGAGGAGAAGGAGAAGGAGAAGGAGAAGGAGAAGGAGAAGGAGAAGGAGAAGGAGAAGGAGAAGGAGAAGGAGAAGGAGAAGGAGAAGAAGAAGAAGAAGAAGAAGAAGAAGAAGAAGAAGAAGAAGAAGAAGAAGAAGAAGAAGAAGAAGAAGAAGAAGAAGAAGAGGAGGAGGAGTTTGGATTTATATCCCCCCTTTCTCTCCTGTAGGAGAGAAAGGCTTACATTCTCCTTGCCCTTCCCCCCTCACAACAAACACCCTGTGAGGTGGGTGGGGCTGAGAGAGCCCGAGAAGCTGTGACTCAGCCCAAGGTCACCCAGCTGGCGTGTGTGGGAGTGTACAGGCTAATCTGGAATTCCCCAGATAAGCTCTCCCACAGTGCTCAGGGCGGCAGAGCTGGAATCAAACCCGGTTCCCTAGATCAGATACACGCAAGCCTTAACCCTCCCACGCCACTGCTGCCCTCTGCTGCATGCACTGGAAGAAGATTAGCAAAACGTGACGCATTTCAAGCTGCCAAGAGCGTTTTGCTGCTGCTTCTTTGAACCTTGCTGCTCCTTTGAACTGGTACAATTTGGCGGCAGGTTGCTGTTTCTTGCACCGGTGCCATTTGGCAGTGGGGTGAGTGGACTGCGATTCCACCAGATTCCACCTTTTTTCCATGGTTTCCACTGGACGGAGAACGAAATATTTATAGAATTACGGTCGGGAGAACCTTACGGACTCATGAATGATTTCATTCTTGATTTTGTGAATATTGCATTTATGCACTTTAGTCATTGTTGGCATTAACACTTCCTTGTGAAATTCCTGTTGTGTGGCAAGTTTTTTGGGGGGGTTTGGCCAACCTTGTTCCTTGTTCCTTGTTTTATATGCATTGCCTGTTGTATGGTTTCCCTTTCAAGGGTGTTGTCAATGCCTCATTGAGGGAGGGGGTTGTGCCGCTGGCTGTTAATGGGGCAGTGGTTCACCCCCTTTTGAAGAGGCACTCCCTGGATCCTACAGTTCTGGACAATTACCATCCAGTTGCAAGTGCCCCCCCCCTTTTAGGGAAGGTCCTGGAGACAGTGGTGGCTACTCAACTGTGGACACATCTGGAGGAAGCTATCTAGATCCATTTCAATCTGGTTTCAGGTGGGGTTTCAGCACAGAAACGGCCTTGGTCGCCCTGATGGACCTTTACCAGGAGAGGGATCGGGGGAATTTCTCCCGGTTAATTCTTCTGGATCTCCTAGCCCAGGGGTAGGGAACCTGCAGCTCTCCAGATGTTCAGGAACTACAATTGGCCATGCTGGTAGGGGCTGATGGGAATTGTAGTTCCTGAACATCTGGAGAGCCGCAGGTTCCCTACCCCTGTCCTAGCCGCTTTCGATACCATGGTATCCTCCTGGAGCAGCTCCCTGGGTTGGGTTTGGGTGGCACTGCTCTTCAGTGGTTCAATGCACTCTAATCTGGAGAACCAGGTTTGATTCCCCACTCTGCCACCTGAGCTGCGGAGGCTTATCTGGGGAACTAGATTAGCCTGTGCACTCCAGCACATGCCAGCTGGGTGACCTTGGGCTAGTCACAGCTTTTTGGAGCTCTCTCATCCCCACCTACCTCACAGGGTGTTAGTAGTGGGTGGGGAGAAGGCAGAGGCATTCCTCCCATTGGGCAAAGTGGGCAGCAAAAACTGCAGGTTCGTTTGTGGAATTTTTTGTATTTTCAGTGTTTTTCCGTTTTTTACTCTACTAATAACCAAGTAATGATTTTTCCAACACAATGTTCAGGTATATATTGGGGTTCAGGGGACAAAACACCAGCTTTGGCTTCCTGAATCTTGGGCTGACAACAGTTCCAACAAAGCTCTTGAGAGAAACACTTCTTCCCATGACATACCTCTAAAGATGCCAGCCAGAGATGACAGCAAAATGTCAGGAGTGAAAAATACCAGACCACGGCCACACAGCCTGGAAAAACCGCAATATTAGTCAACTAATATTCAGCTCTTCCCTAATTCCATTGAAAGCAATAGAGTGAGACTGATTTGTGTTCAGTTTATCAGCAGAGTTTAAAGCAGAGTCACTCTGGTAAGATGAGAAATCTATAGTCTTCTTGCACTCACTGCAACCTTCTACCACACTTGGAAAAGAATACTCTCCATGCAAGATGTTCTTTCCATAGGAAGGCTTTTACTTCAGCAGTTGCAAGGTTACACAAATCTATTCTATACAAGACTATAATACTATGCAAAACTCTTCAGCAATAGTGAAGTTCAACACATACAGGACTTGACTCAGACTCTATACCTCAACACAACATATACAATGCATACATCAGGGGTACTTTTCCCCGCCCACACAACAGCCTCTCATTGGTCTAGAATTACTGTTGAATTCACCAATCATGTTAAAGGTCAAATCTTTGCCACTTTTGCCCCTAGACTGACTGTCTCCGTCCTCTGGATTTTTGTAAACTCCTGCTAACTTAGAAGATGACCTTCTTGTGAACTTTTCACTCTTTTTTAATATATCATGACACAGTTGAGGTCCCCTTCATTATGGTGTAATATATTTACACTTACCTTTTGCTGGATTGCTTAGAGTGTGATCACAAAAAAAGAGAAAAGGGAATTAATATAGTGAAGTGACAGGGAAGTTGGAAGTCTCAGTCAGAAATTTCATCAGCCTTAGTTTATAGGATGAGATTGATCATTTCTCTTCACAGAGTAGGACCTACGTGGAGTGAAAATGCTATGGTGTCTTATTACAGTCACTCAGAATGAAGCAGCAATATTTTTTGCTTAAAAAACAGCTTCTTGTCTGTATTGTTCAGAAGGCAGTTGCATAAACATGGCATTTAAAAACTGACCTTATTTCACAAGCGGAATTTGTTCAAGACAGATGCACCCAGATATGACTGAAATTGTCCAATGATTTCTGTCAGAGAGCAGTAAACCTTCACACAGCAGTCTGGCTTCCCGTTGTTAAATCCACTGATGACTTCTTCTAATCTGCTTTTGATTTTGAAAGGATATTTCAAGATGATTACTTTTGCGGCATGAAAAATAGCAAGATACCTGCTACACAAAGGCTATGAGGCTGGAGCAAAATGAGCAAAAGACACTGGGACCCCAAAGGTCTATTTTCATTGATACATGGCCCTTGGCTTAATTTTCTTTCTTTAACTTTATTTCAGGAAATAGTTCCTACACTGTTTCTTCATATTGGCGTTTCCCACACGGCATAATTACACCGGGGTACAATTGGGATTGTAAATTCCGGGTCAATGGCTCATTCCGCACATGCAAAATAATGCTCTTTCAAACTGCTTTCACTGCTCTTTGAAGTTGTGCGGAATGGCAAAATCCACTAGCAAACAGTTGTGAAAGTGGTTTGAAAACACATTATTTTGTGTGTGCAGAAGGGGCCAATGTTATCCCGGCTCCTTTCTTCGCATGGTTGTGCATTTTCATGTAGGAATCGAGTGAAGATTGGGATGAAATACTCGCATTTCTTTCTCACGAGTGTGGCTCCCAAGCACAGCTTTTCGAGCACACAGTATGCACAAAGAGGGAAATGGGGAAATTTCGGACCTGCACTCCCCATTACACGAGGAGGAATGTTGGCGGGCCGCTGCCATGAGCAGGAAATGTGCTTGGAGCAGCGGTGGCGTAGGAGGTTAAGAGCTCGTGTATCTGATCTGGAGGAACCAGGTTTGATTCCCAGCTGGGTGACCTTGGGCTAACCACAGCTCTTCGTGTGAAGTCTGAGAGGAAAGGTGGCTGTCCACTGAACTTTTCCCCTGGCCCTATACTGTGCCTGGCTGAACAATGGGGCTAGCTAATTCCCACTACGTCACCCTAAGGTGATTCAATCAGTGTTCCAAGTAGACCATTACTTATCGTATCTGCACCCACCCCAGCAATCAATCAGTATTCAGGAGACTACCCCAGGTCTTCCCTTGGGTCATAGAATCATAGTTGGAAGAGACTACAAGGGCCATCAAGTCCAACCCCCTGCCATGCAGGAACACACAATGAAAGCACTCCTGACATATGATCATCCAGCCTCTGTTTAAAAACCTCCAAAGAAGGAGACTCCACCGCTCTCCGAGGCAGTGAATTCTACTGTCGAACAGCCCTGACAGTCAGAAAAGTATTCCTAATGTTTAGGTGGAATCTCTTTTCCTGCATCTTAAATCCATTACTCCGTGTCCTAGTCTCTGAGGCAGCAGAAAACAAGCTTGCTCCCTCTTCGACGTGACATCCCTTCAAATTTTTAAACATAGCTATCATGTCCCCCCTTAACCTTTGCTTCTCCAGACTAAACCTCCCCAGCTCCCTACGCCTGTCCTCGTAGGGCATGGATTCCAGAGATCTTTTACCATTTTGACCCATCTACTCTCTCCTATCTTATTGGTTCAGGCCAAAATCACGTGGCAAAATCACCAATGAGTAACCCTCTCTCGGCACACACAAATAATTAGTAACCTACTCTCGGGAACCTGTGAGAACCTGCTGGATCCCACCTCTGCTTCTGGTATATATAGGTTATTGATCCCGGTTACACACTCTTGCCCTCTGTCTCAGGCTGATTCCTCAATTAAAGTGAAGACTGACTACTTTGGATAAGACTTCCTGCTGATGAGAGTTTGGTAGCCATTCAGAAAAGGGTCTTCTCAAACGCACTGTCAGTGTTATGGAATAGCTTGTCCTAGGAAGTTCATTTCATGCATACCTTACTATAGTTGCAATGTCTGGTGAAGATGTTTCTTATCCCCAGTTGGATCTGAACTGGTGTTCGCTTCTTGTGCTGGATTCTATGGGCCTATTTCTTTTTTTAAAAAATGTAACATATTACCATTGCCTTTAATGTGACACCAGACTATTGTTTTATTAAACAACTGTAGACATGTGTAACCAAAGGTAACAAATGGTTTTGCCTTCCTCTGTAGCTTGAATATGTATAGCATTTTTCCAAGTGCTCAGAATTCTTCACATGCACTTATATACGTGCATTAACGTCCTTCGTTACACTGAGAACAGCATTGTGAACGTATTCAGTTTTCAGCTGCTTTTGACTTTTGCCCACTATGTCATTTGGAAGGGATTTGATTCTGCCTTCAGATGTTTACCAGGCTGAATTATGTACTGCGGAACAATATAAACAACTTGTTGGCTTTGGGCAGCTGGATTTATTAGATCTGCGAATGTGTCTGCAGCAACTTCTAATGCCCAAGCTGCTTTGTGGTCCTTCTATGATTTGCCTCACTCCAGCCCTAAGACGTTGAGCTCTGTTTGTTCCATTAGGAAGCTGGCTTAGTACAGTACAAACAAGTGGTTATGAGGTAGTAACACTTTGCACTAAGCCCTTCGGGGAAGAGCGGTTTATTAAGTTGAATGAATGAATGAATGAATGAATGAATGAATGAATGAATGAATGAATGAATGAATGAATGAATGAATGAATGAATGAATGAATGGTCAAGTCTCCACTTAGTCATATAGGGGTGTAGGCCAAGCCATCTTCCTTTAGGTTCTTTGGCTCAAGGGGGAGAGATGGCATGCAGAGGGGGAGGGGGCCCGGCATCTGGACATGGCCCACCCACGCTAACAGATGAAGGGGGAGGAGTGGCATGCAGAGGAGGGGAGGGGGAGGGGGCCCAGCATCTGGACATGGCCCACCCACCCTAGCAGAGGAAGGGAGAGGAAGGGAGAGCTCTGTTTGTTCCATTAGGAAGCTGGCTTAGTACAGTACAAACAAGTGGTTATGAGGTAGTAACACTTTGCACTAAGCCCTTCGGGGAAGAGCGGTTTATTAAGTTGAATGAATGAATGAATGAATGAATGAATGAATGAATGAATGAATGAATGAATGGTCAAGTCTCCACTTAGTCATATAAGGGTGTAGGCCAAGCCATCTTCCTTTAGGTTCTTTGGCTCAAGGGGGAGAGATGGCATGCAGAGGGGGAGGGGGAGGGGGCCTGGCATCTGGACATGGCCCACCCACGCTAACAGATGAAGGGGGAGGAGTGGCATGCAGAGGAGGGGAGGGGGAGGGGGCCCAGCATCTGGACATGGCCCACCCACCCTAGCAGAGGAAGGGAGAGGGGTGGCATGCAAAGGAGGGGAGGGGGCCCGGCATCTGGACATGGCCCACCCACCCTAGCAGAGGAAGGGGGAGGGGTGGCAAGCAAGGGAAGTGAAGGGGAGGGAGGGTTGGCATGCAAGGGAGGGAGGGAGAAGTGGAATGCAAGTGAAGGGGAGGCAAACTTACACTGCATTTTTGTGTGGTGTGAGTCTGTTTCAGCAATGGGGCAGTTCCAGCAATGGGAGGGATTTTTTTGTTTTCGCTCCCTTCTGTTCCACCCAAAGACCCGATGGAGGCAGCCCAGAGCCACCTTCACCATGCCACCTTTGAAAAGCTGCACCAAACTGGATTGTGCTGTTGGGCAGTTGGCACAGCTGGTGAGTTTATGATGCTCAGTAAACGAATTGCACAATAGTTTTTTTTAAAGGAACATTTACAGCAGCATCAAAAATCATCAAAAGACACTTTATAAAATCGTTCAACTGGAGTCCTTGTGAAGCCCAAAGCCGTTTAAAAAAAATCTACCAAAGTGAAATAAAGAGTTTCGCACAATTTACGATGCAGTTAGATCTTTACTTCCCCATTGGAAAGGTTACCGATTATAGTGTGTTTTATTTTATGCTATAAGGTACAGCAAATGATGAATAAGATTAACTAACATTTTGAGTGTTCAGTTTATCACAATATACGTTGCACAGTGGTGGAATAATGAGCAATATATTTCCAAGTATTAATTTATGCCTCCTGAAATCATTTTGGAATATGAGGTCGGGGTAATGAAAATTTACAAAGCCTGCTGGAGAGAAATATTGCTGATGAAAACTGAAGCAAGTAAACTCAGTTTGTCCGTGAAACGAAAAATCTTGAAAACCTAAAGTGGCGTGCTAGAATTGTAATGGAGGAAAATGCCATCAAGTTCTGGCATACTTAGGGCAATCCCACAGGGCTTCCTTTTTTCCAAACCCCCTGTTCTTAGACTGAGAACTTGAACAATAAAACTTAAGTAAAGCCCATATGTAAAACACCTCCCTTCAACTCTTCTCTGCGTAAGTGTTAAACAACCGAGTGATAAGAAATCAAGAGACAGATGTGTATCTGTGGAACTGAGTGTCTTGCTACTACACACAGACATCTCTACACTGGACATGGTGCGATATTCTCAGAGATTAGCTTTGTTTCTGTTTCTGCTGTGAGTGCAGTTTTTGACTGAAAAAACAAGCATCTGACGGGGAAACAGAAATTAGACATGCCATCAGCAAAATGTCAAATTGAAGACAGGCTATCTCAGAAGAAGAAGAAGAAGAAGAAGAAGAAGAAGAAGAAGAAGAAGAAGTGGGGGGGGGGGGGGAGGGGGGGGGGGGGGGGGTGGGGCCAGGGGGGGAGGGGAGGGGGGGGGGGGGGGTGGGGGGGGGGGGGGGCGGGGGGGGGGGGGGGGGGGGGGGGGGGGGGGCGGGGGGGCCCGGGGGGGGGGGAGGGGGGGGGGGTGGGGGGGGGGGTGGGTGGGGGGGGGGGGGGGTGGGGGGGGGGGGGGGTGGGGGGGGGGGGGGGTGGGGGGGGGGGGGGGTGGGGGGGGGGGGGGGTGGGGGGGGGGGGGGGTGGGGGGGGGGGGGGGTGGGGGGGGGGGGGGGTGGGGGGGGGGGGGGGTGGGGGGGGGGGGGGGTGGGGGGGGGGGGGGGTGGGGGGGGGGGGGGGTGGGGGGGGGGGGGGGTGGGGGGGGGGGGGGGTGGGGGGGGGGGGGGGTGGGGGGGGGGGGGGGTGGGGGGGGGGGGGGGTGGGGGGGGGGGGGGGTGGGGGGGGGGGGGGGTGGGGGGGGGGGGGGGTGGGGGGGGGGGGGGGTGGGGGGGGGGGGGGGTGGGGGGGGGGGGGGGTGGGGGGGGGGGGGGGTGGGGGGGGGGGGGGGTGGGGGGGGGGGGGGGTGGGGGGGGGGGGGGGTGGGGGGGGGGGGGGGTGGGGGGGGGGGGGGGTGGGGGGGGGGGGGGGTGGGGGGGGGGGGGGGTGGGGGGGGGGGGGGGTGGGGGGGGGGGGGGGTGGGGGGGGGGGGGGGTGGGGGGGGGGGGGGGTGGGGGGGGGGGGGGGTGGGGGGGGGGGGGGGTGGGGGGGGGGGGGGGTGGGGGGGGGGGGGGGTGGGGGGGGGGGGGGGTGGGGGGGGGGGGGGGTGGGGGGGGGGGGGGGTGGGGGGGGGGGGGGGTGGGGGGGGGGGGGGGTGGGGGGGGGGGGGGGTGGGGGGGGGGGGGGGTGGGGGGGGGGGGGGGTGGGGGGGGGGGGGGGTGGGGGGGGGGGGGGGTGGGGGGGGGGGGGGGTGGGGGGGGGGGGGGGTGGGGGGGGGGGGGGGTGGGGGGGGGGGGGGGTGGGGGGGGGGGGGGGTGGGGGGGGGGGGGGGTGGGGGGGGGGGGGGGTGGGGGGGGGGGGGGGTGGGGGGGGGGGGGGGTGGGGGGGGGGGGGGGTGGGGGGGGGGGGGGGTGGGGGGGGGGGGGGGTGGGGGGGGGGGGGGGTGGGGGGGGGGGGGGGTGGGGGGGGGGGGGGGTGGGGGGGGGGGGGGGTGGGGGGGGGGGGGGGTGGGGGGGGGGGGGGGTGGGGGGGGGGGGGGGTGGGGGGGGGGGGGGGTGGGGGGGGGGGGGGGTGGGGGGGGGGGGGGGTGGGGGGGGGGGGGGGTGGGGGGGGGGGGGGGTGGGGGGGGGGGGGGGTGGGGGGGGGGGGGGGTGGGGGGGGGGGGGGGTGGGGGGGGGGGGGGGTGGGGGGGGGGGGGGGTGGGGGGGGGGGGGGGTGGGGGGGGGGGGGGGTGGGGGGGGGGGGGGGTGGGGGGGGGGGGGGGTGGGGGGGGGGGGGGGTGGGGGGGGGGGGGGGTGGGGGGGGGGGGGGGTGGGGGGGGGGGGGGGTGGGGGGGGGGGGGGGTGGGGGGGGGGGGGGGTGGGGGGGGGGGGGGGTGGGGGGGGGGGGGGGTGGGGGGGGGGGGGGGTGGGGGGGGGGGGGGGTGGGGGGGGGGGGGGGTGGGGGGGGGGGGGGGTGGGGGGGGGGGGGGGTGGGGGGGGGGGGGGGTGGGGGGGGGGGGGGGTGGGGGGGGGGGGGGGTGGGGGGGGGGGGGGGTGGGGGGGGGGGGGGGTGGGGGGGGGGGGGGGTGGGGGGGGGGGGGGGTGGGGGGGGGGGGGGGTGGGGGGGGGGGGGGGTGGGGGGGGGGGGGGGTGGGGGGGGGGGGGGGTGGGGGGGGGGGGGGGTGGGGGGGGGGGGGGGTGGGGGGGGGGGGGGGTGGGGGGGGGGGGGGGTGGGGGGGGGGGGGGGTGGGGGGGGGGGGGGGTGGGGGGGGGGGGGGGTGGGGGGGGGGGGGGGTGGGGGGGGGGGGGGGTGGGGGGGGGGGGGGGTGGGGGGGGGGGGGGGTGGGGGGGGGGGGGGGTGGGGGGGGGGGGGGGTGGGGGGGGGGGGGGGTGGGGGGGGGGGGGGGTGGGGGGGGGGGGGGGTGGGGGGGGGGGGGGGTGGGGGGGGGGGGGGGTGGGGGGGGGGGGGGGTGGGGGGGGGGGGGGGTGGGGGGGGGGGGGGGTGGGGGGGGGGGGGGGTGGGGGGGGGGGGGGGTGGGGGGGGGGGGGGGTGGGGGGGGGGGGGGGTGGGGGGGGGGGGGGGTGGGGGGGGGGGGGGGTGGGGGGGGGGGGGGGTGGGGGGGGGGGGGGGTGGGGGGGGGGGGGGGTGGGGGGGGGGGGGGGTGGGGGGGGGGGGGGGTGGGGGGGGGGGGGGGTGGGGGGGGGGGGGGGTGGGGGGGGGGGGGGGTGGGGGGGGGGGGGGGTGGGGGGGGGGGGGGGTGGGGGGGGGGGGGGGTGGGGGGGGGGGGGGGTGGGGGGGGGGGGGGGTGGGGGGGGGGGGGGGTGGGGGGGGGGGGGGGTGGGGGGGGGGGGGGGTGGGGGGGGGGGGGGGTGGGGGGGGGGGGGGGTGGGGGGGGGGGGGGGTGGGGGGGGGGGGGGGTGGGGGGGGGGGGGGGTGGGGGGGGGGGGGGGTGGGGGGGGGGGGGGGTGGGGGGGGGGGGGGGTGGGGGGGGGGGGGGGTGGGGGGGGGGGGGGGTGGGGGGGGGGGGGGGTGGGGGGGGGGGGGGGTGGGGGGGGGGGGGGGTGGGGGGGGGGGGGGGTGGGGGGGGGGGGGGGTGGGGGGGGGGGGGGGTGGGGGGGGGGGGGGGTGGGGGGGGGGGGGGGTGGGGGGGGGGGGGGGTGGGGGGGGGGGGGGGTGGGGGGGGGGGGGGGTGGGGGGGGGGGGGGGTGGGGGGGGGGGGGGGTGGGGGGGGGGGGGGGTGGGGGGGGGGGGGGGTGGGGGGGGGGGGGGGTGGGGGGGGGGGGGGGTGGGGGGGGGGGGGGGTGGGGGGGGGGGGGGGTGGGGGGGGGGGGGGGTGGGGGGGGGGGGGGGTGGGGGGGGGGGGGGGTGGGGGGGGGGGGGGGTGGGGGGGGGGGGGGGTGGGGGGGGGGGGGGGTGGGGGGGGGGGGGGGTGGGGGGGGGGGGGGGTGGGGGGGGGGGGGGGTGGGGGGGGGGGGGGGTGGGGGGGGGGGGGGGTGGGGGGGGGGGGGGGTGGGGGGGGGGGGGGGTGGGGGGGGGGGGGGGTGGGGGGGGGGGGGGGTGGGGGGGGGGGGGGGTGGGGGGGGGGGGGGGTGGGGGGGGGGGGGGGTGGGGGGGGGGGGGGGTGGGGGGGGGGGGGGGTGGGGGGGGGGGGGGGTGGGGGGGGGGGGGGGTGGGGGGGGGGGGGGGTGGGGGGGGGGGGGGGTGGGGGGGGGGGGGGGTGGGGGGGGGGGGGGGTGGGGGGGGGGGGGGGTGGGGGGGGGGGGGGGTGGGGGGGGGGGGGGGTGGGGGGGGGGGGGGGTGGGGGGGGGGGGGGGTGGGGGGGGGGGGGGGTGGGGGGGGGGGGGGGTGGGGGGGGGGGGGGGTGGGGGGGGGGGGGGGTGGGGGGGGGGGGGGGTGGGGGGGGGGGGGGGTGGGGGGGGGGGGGGGTGGGGGGGGGGGGGGGTGGGGGGGGGGGGGGGTGGGGGGGGGGGGGGGTGGGGGGGGGGGGGGGTGGGGGGGGGGGGGGGTGGGGGGGGGGGGGGGTGGGGGGGGGGGGGGGTGGGGGGGGGGGGGGGTGGGGGGGGGGGGGGGTGGGGGGGGGGGGGGGTGGGGGGGGGGGGGGGTGGGGGGGGGGGGGGGTGGGGGGGGGGGGGGGTGGGGGGGGGGGGGGGTGGGGGGGGGGGGGGGTGGGGGGGGGGGGGGGTGGGGGGGGGGGGGGGTGGGGGGGGGGGGGGGTGGGGGGGGGGGGGGGTGGGGGGGGGGGGGGGTGGGGGGGGGGGGGGGTGGGGGGGGGGGGGGGTGGGGGGGGGGGGGGGTGGGGGGGGGGGGGGGTGGGGGGGGGGGGGGGTGGGGGGGGGGGGGGGTGGGGGGGGGGGGGGGTGGGGGGGGGGGGGGGTGGGGGGGGGGGGGGGTGGGGGGGGGGGGGGGTGGGGGGGGGGGGGGGTGGGGGGGGGGGGGGGTGGGGGGGGGGGGGGGTGGGGGGGGGGGGGGGTGGGGGGGGGGGGGGGTGGGGGGGGGGGGGGGTGGGGGGGGGGGGGGGTGGGGGGGGGGGGGGGTGGGGGGGGGGGGGGGTGGGGGGGGGGGGGGGTGGGGGGGGGGGGGGGTGGGGGGGGGGGGGGGTGGGGGGGGGGGGGGGTGGGGGGGGGGGGGGGTGGGGGGGGGGGGGGGTGGGGGGGGGGGGGGGTGGGGGGGGGGGGGGGTGGGGGGGGGGGGGGGTGGGGGGGGGGGGGGGTGGGGGGGGGGGGGGGTGGGGGGGGGGGGGGGTGGGGGGGGGGGGGGGTGGGGGGGGGGGGGGGTGGGGGGGGGGGGGGGTGGGGGGGGGGGGGGGTGGGGGGGGGGGGGGGTGGGGGGGGGGGGGGGTGGGGGGGGGGGGGGGTGGGGGGGGGGGGGGGTGGGGGGGGGGGGGGGTGGGGGGGGGGGGGGGTGGGGGGGGGGGGGGGTGGGGGGGGGGGGGGGTGGGGGGGGGGGGGGGTGGGGGGGGGGGGGGGTGGGGGGGGGGGGGGGTGGGGGGGGGGGGGGGTGGGGGGGGGGGGGGGTGGGGGGGGGGGGGGGTGGGGGGGGGGGGGGGTGGGGGGGGGGGGGGGTGGGGGGGGGGGGGGGTGGGGGGGGGGGGGGGTGGGGGGGGGGGGGGGTGGGGGGGGGGGGGGGTGGGGGGGGGGGGGGGTGGGGGGGGGGGGGGGTGGGGGGGGGGGGGGGTGGGGGGGGGGGGGGGTGGGGGGGGGGGGGGGTGGGGGGGGGGGGGGGTGGGGGGGGGGGGGGGTGGGGGGGGGGGGGGGTGGGGGGGGGGGGGGGTGGGGGGGGGGGGGGGTGGGGGGGGGGGGGGGTGGGGGGGGGGGGGGGTGGGGGGGGGGGGGGGTGGGGGGGGGGGGGGGTGGGGGGGGGGGGGGGTGGGGGGGGGGGGGGGTGGGGGGGGGGGGGGGTGGGGGGGGGGGGGGGTGGGGGGGGGGGGGGGTGGGGGGGGGGGGGGGTGGGGGGGGGGGGGGGTGGGGGGGGGGGGGGGTGGGGGGGGGGGGGGGTGGGGGGGGGGGGGGGTGGGGGGGGGGGGGGGTGGGGGGGGGGGGGGGTGGGGGGGGGGGGGGGTGGGGGGGGGGGGGGGTGGGGGGGGGGGGGGGTGGGGGGGGGGGGGGGTGGGGGGGGGGGGGGGTGGGGGGGGGGGGGGGTGGGGGGGGGGGGGGGTGGGGGGGGGGGGGGGTGGGGGGGGGGGGGGGTGGGGGGGGGGGGGGGTGGGGGGGGGGGGGGGTGGGGGGGGGGGGGGGTGGGGGGGGGGGGGGGTGGGGGGGGGGGGGGGTGGGGGGGGGGGGGGGTGGGGGGGGGGGGGGGTGGGGGGGGGGGGGGGTGGGGGGGGGGGGGGGTGGGGGGGGGGGGGGGTGGGGGGGGGGGGGGGTGGGGGGGGGGGGGGGTGGGGGGGGGGGGGGGTGGGGGGGGGGGGGGGTGGGGGGGGGGGGGGGTGGGGGGGGGGGGGGGTGGGGGGGGGGGGGGGTGGGGGGGGGGGGGGGTGGGGGGGGGGGGGGGTGGGGGGGGGGGGGGGTGGGGGGGGGGGGGGGTGGGGGGGGGGGGGGGTGGGGGGGGGGGGGGGTGGGGGGGGGGGGGGGTGGGGGGGGGGGGGGGTGGGGGGGGGGGGGGGTGGGGGGGGGGGGGGGTGGGGGGGGGGGGGGGTGGGGGGGGGGGGGGGTGGGGGGGGGGGGGGGTGGGGGGGGGGGGGGGTGGGGGGGGGGGGGGGTGGGGGGGGGGGGGGGTGGGGGGGGGGGGGGGTGGGGGGGGGGGGGGGTGGGGGGGGGGGGGGGTGGGGGGGGGGGGGGGTGGGGGGGGGGGGGGGTGGGGGGGGGGGGGGGTGGGGGGGGGGGGGGGTGGGGGGGGGGGGGGGTGGGGGGGGGGGGGGGTGGGGGGGGGGGGGGGTGGGGGGGGGGGGGGGTGGGGGGGGGGGGGGGTGGGGGGGGGGGGGGGTGGGGGGGGGGGGGGGTGGGGGGGGGGGGGGGTGGGGGGGGGGGGGGGTGGGGGGGGGGGGGGGTGGGGGGGGGGGGGGGTGGGGGGGGGGGGGGGTGGGGGGGGGGGGGGGTGGGGGGGGGGGGGGGTGGGGGGGGGGGGGGGTGGGGGGGGGGGGGGGTGGGGGGGGGGGGGGGTGGGGGGGGGGGGGGGTGGGGGGGGGGGGGGGTGGGGGGGGGGGGGGGTGGGGGGGGGGGGGGGTGGGGGGGGGGGGGGGTGGGGGGGGGGGGGGGTGGGGGGGGGGGGGGGTGGGGGGGGGGGGGGGTGGGGGGGGGGGGGGGTGGGGGGGGGGGGGGGTGGGGGGGGGGGGGGGTGGGGGGGGGGGGGGGTGGGGGGGGGGGGGGGTGGGGGGGGGGGGGGGTGGGGGGGGGGGGGGGTGGGGGGGGGGGGGGGTGGGGGGGGGGGGGGGTGGGGGGGGGGGGGGGTGGGGGGGGGGGGGGGTGGGGGGGGGGGGGGGTGGGGGGGGGGGGGGGTGGGGGGGGGGGGGGGTGGGGGGGGGGGGGGGTGGGGGGGGGGGGGGGTGGGGGGGGGGGGGGGTGGGGGGGGGGGGGGGTGGGGGGGGGGGGGGGTGGGGGGGGGGGGGGGTGGGGGGGGGGGGGGGTGGGGGGGGGGGGGGGTGGGGGGGGGGGGGGGTGGGGGGGGGGGGGGGTGGGGGGGGGGGGGGGTGGGGGGGGGGGGGGGTGGGGGGGGGGGGGGGTGGGGGGGGGGGGGGGTGGGGGGGGGGGGGGGTGGGGGGGGGGGGGGGTGGGGGGGGGGGGGGGTGGGGGGGGGGGGGGGTGGGGGGGGGGGGGGGTGGGGGGGGGGGGGGGTGGGGGGGGGGGGGGGTGGGGGGGGGGGGGGGTGGGGGGGGGGGGGGGTGGGGGGGGGGGGGGGTGGGGGGGGGGGGGGGTGGGGGGGGGGGGGGGTGGGGGGGGGGGGGGGTGGGGGGGGGGGGGGGTGGGGGGGGGGGGGGGTGGGGGGGGGGGGGGGTGGGGGGGGGGGGGGGTGGGGGGGGGGGGGGGTGGGGGGGGGGGGGGGTGGGGGGGGGGGGGGGTGGGGGGGGGGGGGGGTGGGGGGGGGGGGGGGTGGGGGGGGGGGGGGGTGGGGGGGGGGGGGGGTGGGGGGGGGGGGGGGTGGGGGGGGGGGGGGGTGGGGGGGGGGGGGGGTGGGGGGGGGGGGGGGTGGGGGGGGGGGGGGGTGGGGGGGGGGGGGGGTGGGGGGGGGGGGGGGTGGGGGGGGGGGGGGGTGGGGGGGGGGGGGGGTGGGGGGGGGGGGGGGTGGGGGGGGGGGGGGGTGGGGGGGGGGGGGGGTGGGGGGGGGGGGGGGTGGGGGGGGGGGGGGGTGGGGGGGGGGGGGGGTGGGGGGGGGGGGGGGTGGGGGGGGGGGGGGGTGGGGGGGGGGGGGGGTGGGGGGGGGGGGGGGTGGGGGGGGGGGGGGGTGGGGGGGGGGGGGGGTGGGGGGGGGGGGGGGTGGGGGGGGGGGGGGGTGGGGGGGGGGGGGGGTGGGGGGGGGGGGGGGTGGGGGGGGGGGGGGGTGGGGGGGGGGGGGGGTGGGGGGGGGGGGGGGTGGGGGGGGGGGGGGGTGGGGGGGGGGGGGGGTGGGGGGGGGGGGGGGTGGGGGGGGGGGGGGGTGGGGGGGGGGGGGGGTGGGGGGGGGGGGGGGTGGGGGGGGGGGGGGGTGGGGGGGGGGGGGGGTGGGGGGGGGGGGGGGTGGGGGGGGGGGGGGGTGGGGGGGGGGGGGGGTGGGGGGGGGGGGGGGTGGGGGGGGGGGGGGGTGGGGGGGGGGGGGGGTGGGGGGGGGGGGGGGTGGGGGGGGGGGGGGGTGGGGGGGGGGGGGGGTGGGGGGGGGGGGGGGTGGGGGGGGGGGGGGGTGGGGGGGGGGGGGGGTGGGGGGGGGGGGGGGTGGGGGGGGGGGGGGGTGGGGGGGGGGGGGGGTGGGGGGGGGGGGGGGTGGGGGGGGGGGGGGGTGGGGGGGGGGGGGGGTGGGGGGGGGGGGGGGTGGGGGGGGGGGGGGGTGGGGGGGGGGGGGGGTGGGGGGGGGGGGGGGTGGGGGGGGGGGGGGGTGGGGGGGGGGGGGGGTGGGGGGGGGGGGGGGTGGGGGGGGGGGGGGGTGGGGGGGGGGGGGGGTGGGGGGGGGGGGGGGTGGGGGGGGGGGGGGGTGGGGGGGGGGGGGGGTGGGGGGGGGGGGGGGTGGGGGGGGGGGGGGGTGGGGGGGGGGGGGGGTGGGGGGGGGGGGGGGTGGGGGGGGGGGGGGGTGGGGGGGGGGGGGGGTGGGGGGGGGGGGGGGTGGGGGGGGGGGGGGGTGGGGGGGGGGGGGGGTGGGGGGGGGGGGGGGTGGGGGGGGGGGGGGGTGGGGGGGGGGGGGGGTGGGGGGGGGGGGGGGTGGGGGGGGGGGGGGGTGGGGGGGGGGGGGGGTGGGGGGGGGGGGGGGTGGGGGGGGGGGGGGGTGGGGGGGGGGGGGGGTGGGGGGGGGGGGGGGTGGGGGGGGGGGGGGGTGGGGGGGGGGGGGGGTGGGGGGGGGGGGGGGTGGGGGGGGGGGGGGGTGGGGGGGGGGGGGGGTGGGGGGGGGGGGGGGTGGGGGGGGGGGGGGGTGGGGGGGGGGGGGGGTGGGGGGGGGGGGGGGTGGGGGGGGGGGGGGGTGGGGGGGGGGGGGGGTGGGGGGGGGGGGGGGTGGGGGGGGGGGGGGGTGGGGGGGGGGGGGGGTGGGGGGGGGGGGGGGTGGGGGGGGGGGGGGGTGGGGGGGGGGGGGGGTGGGGGGGGGGGGGGGTGGGGGGGGGGGGGGGTGGGGGGGGGGGGGGGTGGGGGGGGGGGGGGGTGGGGGGGGGGGGGGGTGGGGGGGGGGGGGGGTGGGGGGGGGGGGGGGTGGGGGGGGGGGGGGGTGGGGGGGGGGGGGGGTGGGGGGGGGGGGGGGTGGGGGGGGGGGGGGGTGGGGGGGGGGGGGGGTGGGGGGGGGGGGGGGTGGGGGGGGGGGGGGGTGGGGGGGGGGGGGGGTGGGGGGGGGGGGGGGTGGGGGGGGGGGGGGGTGGGGGGGGGGGGGGGTGGGGGGGGGGGGGGGTGGGGGGGGGGGGGGGTGGGGGGGGGGGGGGGTGGGGGGGGGGGGGGGTGGGGGGGGGGGGGGGTGGGGGGGGGGGGGGGTGGGGGGGGGGGGGGGTGGGGGGGGGGGGGGGTGGGGGGGGGGGGGGGTGGGGGGGGGGGGGGGTGGGGGGGGGGGGGGGTGGGGGGGGGGGGGGGTGGGGGGGGGGGGGGGTGGGGGGGGGGGGGGGTGGGGGGGGGGGGGGGTGGGGGGGGGGGGGGGTGGGGGGGGGGGGGGGTGGGGGGGGGGGGGGGTGGGGGGGGGGGGGGGTGGGGGGGGGGGGGGGTGGGGGGGGGGGGGGGTGGGGGGGGGGGGGGGTGGGGGGGGGGGGGGGTGGGGGGGGGGGGGGGTGGGGGGGGGGGGGGGTGGGGGGGGGGGGGGGTGGGGGGGGGGGGGGGTGGGGGGGGGGGGGGGTGGGGGGGGGGGGGGGTGGGGGGGGGGGGGGGTGGGGGGGGGGGGGGGTGGGGGGGGGGGGGGGTGGGGGGGGGGGGGGGTGGGGGGGGGGGGGGGTGGGGGGGGGGGGGGGTGGGGGGGGGGGGGGGGGGGGGGGGGGGGGGGGGGGGGGGGGGGGGGGGGGGGGGGGGGGGGGGTGGGGGGGGGGGGGGGTGGGGGGGGGGGTGGGGGGGGGGGGGGGGGGGGGGGGGGGGGGGGGTGGGGGGGGGGGGGGGCGGGGGGGTCGGGCGGGGGTGGGGTGGGGTGGGGGGGGGGGGGGGGGGGGGGGGGGGGGGGGGGGGTGGGGGGTGGGGGGGGGGAGGGGGGGGGGGGGGGTGGGGGGGGGGGCGGGGGGGGGGGGGGGGGGGTAAACGGGCTGCGGCCCATTCCTTTTCCAGCCTGTCGTCGTGGTGTATTTATTGTGCAAGTAAGTCTCACCTTCTGCAGCAAATGAGTCAGCTGCACAAAGGGAAGAGGCTGCAGTTGCAGAATAAAAGGAAAAGTGCTCGCACTGCTGCTTGGAATGGCAGAAGCCTCTGCTCAATGGAGGCTTTTGCATCTGAGGAGGACTGAGTCCTTGCAGGATCCCAGTCTCACTAACCAGCATCTCCTGTATAAACCCTGTGTTGGGCTTGACTCTGCCTGGATACAATGAATCACTTCCTGGTACGTTCCAAGTGCCTGGTTTTCCTCTGACCTCCAGATCTCAGCCTGCCTGATTGACCTCCTTACTGTGCCTTGACTCTGGACTCCCCTGACCATGCCTCAGCCCCTGCCAGCATGGCCAATTGGCTGATGGGATTTGTAGTCCATGAACATCTGATTGCAGACCCCTGTGTTAGTCTCTTGCCCTGATAACCCTACTTGGGTCACCATAAGATGCCACCTTGCACAAAGAGGCACTCTGTTTAGTGAAACATTTGTGCAACCCTGAGGGAAATGACAAGAAACTTAATCTGAAGGACATTGCTAGTGGAGATTTTTACACGCCTGGTTAAATATAATGGGCTCCAGTATAGAATGTCCTTTGTAAAAATCAATCCCTAAAACCACAATTTACTTACAGGGGGACATCCCACTCCCTTTAAAGACCCACGATGTGTCTAATGAATGAAAGTGAGCCAGGAAGGACCGAGCTCTATTTAAAGTGCAGCGCTTTCAAGTCACTCCAGACTATTAGAGGTTCAGAACATTTGCAAGAGAAACTGGGCCCATGAGCACCCTCGGTGGCAGTGAACACAGCTGGGGGCACTGCCTAGAAAAAATGAGATTCAGTCATGAGCCTGGGGCCAGCATCCAGAAGCAGTTATCTCAGTTTATTGTCGAAGGCTTTCACAGCTGGAGTCAGCTGCCTGCTGTGGGTGTTTTGGGGTAGTCTGGTGGTTTTTGCTCTTAACATTTCACTTGCATCCATGGCTGGCATCTTCAGAGGCATGTTGCTGTACCGTTTGTTTCCCTGCTCCTCCTCATGCAACCTGTTGGATGTACTTGGGCCCGTCCCGGTTCTCTCAGAATGCTCTCAGCCCCACCTATCTCACAAGGTGTCAGTCGTGGGAAGAGGAAGGGAAGGAGTTTGTCAGCTGCTCTGAGACTCCTCGCAGCTGAGGAAAGCAGGGTATAAAGCCAAACTCTTCTTAGAATCAGAAAGTCTGAAAATACCACAAGGGCTGGCTAGTTCAGCCCCCTGCCATGCAGGAACACACAATCAAAGCACTCCCAGCAGTTGGCAATCCACCCTCTATTTAAAAGCCCCCAAACAAAGAGACTCCACCACCCTCTGAGGCAGCAGATTCCACTGTTGAACAGCCCTTACTTTCGAGAAGTTCTTCTTAATGTTTAGGTGGAATCTCTTTTCTCATAGTTTGAATCCACTACTCTATGTCCAAGTCTCTGGAGCAGCAGAAAACATTTAACAGAGTTGGTCGATACCAGCCAGATTCATTATGATTCATATTCGGACCAGATTCACATCAATGGGCTCGGACTGGCCGAATTCTGAACGTTGCAGATTCGGACTGCCCCGAATCTGTGGGAAGGTCCGAGAATTTCGGATGCGTTTTTATTTTTTGGTGTTTTTTACATTTTGGCCTTCAGGGGGTGCATTTCTAGACATATCAGCACCACAATTTCAGGGTATTGTCAGGTGACTGTTCTGATGATACCCCCCAAGTTTGGTGCAGTTTGGTTTAGGGGGGGCAAAGTTATGGACCCCCAAAGGGGGTGCCCCATCCCCCATTCTTTCCAATGGGAGATATGGGCCCTTTTGAGGGCCCATAACTTCTGGCACCCCTGAACCAAACTGTACCAAACTTGGGGGATATCATCAGGACAGTCTCTTGACAATACCCTAAAAATTTGGTGCTGATACGTCTAAAAATGTGCCCCTGCAGTCACACCCAGAAATTTGTTCTGCAGTGATTTAGCTTCATTGCTGTCAATGGTGAATTTCTGGTGAAGGGCTGTGGGTTGCACATTTCTGAAGGTACAGTCACAAAACTTTCAGGGTATCTTCAGGATAGTCTCTTGATGACACCATCCGGGTTTGGGGGACTTTGCTTCAGTGGGTTCAATTCTATGGGACCCAAAAAGGGTAGGGCCCATCTCCTACTGCCCCCTGAAGCCACACTCTGTCTGTCACCACCTTCCTGTAATCACAGGGGCACCCCTGTGGGAGAGTGGCAAGGGCGTTCTGGGGGCAGGGGGGGCGTTCCAGGGTGGGGGCATTCTGGGGGGGACGGGAGCAGAGGACGCACCGGTGCACTGGGCACTTTCCCCCCTTGCTATGCCTCTGATGGTAGCTATAGAAAAACGAGGAGATTTCCCATTTCCACTGGGGAGGGGGCTGAATAACAACCTTAGCTGTACCAGGAGGAACTTTATTTCCCCACAGAATGCATTAACTTTTGGGCTATCTTCCACCTTCCTTTTTAACCACACTCAGCCTTCTCCATCCTGTTGCAGTTAGTAAATATATGCTTTTTCTTGTTATGTTCTGGACACGGTCTCTAGTGAGCAATGGGCCCAGTTAATGAGCTATATAACCTTCATACAGGTCCATTTGTTGCAACTATAAATTTAGATTTCATTTCATAGTCGGGATCATTAACGTTCAATCTGTAGTTGGTTTTTTTCCCCCTTCCCTGCAAACATGGGGGTAGCAAAGCGTTTGTAAAGTTTATGGTCCTTTTTTAAGCCTGCCAAGTTAAGTTCTGCTCTCTCATGCGCTCATGCTTTAATACGTTTCCCCTCTTGTGCCGGCTAAGGGTGCAAATATTTGACATCTGGATGTTTTTGTGGTTGACCCAATTTGTAGTTTTGCAGTGGTGCACGTAGCTGTTTTCCCCCCTGTTCTTTCCCACAGCTGAAACAAACCAGAATAAACAATTACCTGAAATATGAATCGAATAGCAGTCACTCAATGTGCCAGATCGGTAAGCGGGTTAAAGAGATAAATGCTCCAGAGAAATAAAACCTTGCGATCTGAAACAGCGGAGGAGGGTAAATATGGCCGTCTTGCCATTACCTTCCATAAAACAATCTCTTGAGATGATCTTGAGAATGGCTTTCGGGATGCCAGGTGGGTTGTATATAGCTCTGTTCAAGAGAACTTGAAACTGCTTTATCTCTTAATGTACCCCGAGCATCAGGATAGGAAAGCAATTTGAAAGGAGAATGAATGGGAAAAGGCCTAAGAGAGCCAGTTAGGAAAAAAACAAAAGCCTTCCAGGAGACTGTACAATTTCAGAAACATCAAGCCTTTGGCTGATGCTCTTCATCCTGGCTTGTTGTTTTAAGTATTCTGGAGAACAGAAAGTGAAAAAATGTTTTAGCTCATATCAACAGTCAATGTTATTCATCATGATCCAGCAAAGGAAAACTGCAAAGACAATGCAGAAGAAGAAGAGTTTGTTTATATGCCCCATTTTTTCATATCTTTAAGGAGTCTCAACATGGCTGAGAAACTCCTTCCCTTCCTCTCCCCAAAACAGACCCCTTGTGAGGTTGGTGGGGCCAAGAGAGTTCTGAGAGAACTGTGATTAGCCCAAAGTTACCCAGCAAGAATGTAAGGCCCTTTCCGCACGGGCAGTAAACAGCGCCCTGGGGACGGCAAAAATGCCATCCCCAGGGAGCCGTTCGCACAGGGGGCACAGCCGCTGTGCAGCCATGCTGCCCTAACTCCCCCCGAGCGGTGCAAAGCCGCCGTTTTCCTACCTCGCTTCCCCAGCGAGGTTTTTGGAAAACGGCGGCTTCCAGTCGCTGCCGTGCGAACTTACCTCCCCCCGTTCCCCATCAACTTACCATCTCTGCGGCCGTCCGGCGCATCGCCGAGGCCTGGGGACATGCCCCCCTGCCCTGCGACTCCGGAGCAGTCACGCAGGGTAGGGGGGGCGTGTTCCCTGGCCTCGGCAACGTGCCGGACGGCCGCAGCGACAGTAAGTCGATCGTGCGAACGGTCCCAGGGGGGTTGGGTCGCCGTAAGAGTGGGGAAACAAACCCAGTTCTCCAGATTAGAGTCTGCTGCACATGAAGAGGCGTGGGGAATCAAACCTCTCTTAACCACTACACCAGAAAGGAAAAGTGATGGGAGGGACAGAAAGAGAGAGTGATGGAGTGGGGGGGGGGAGAGAGAAGAATGGAGTGGGAGGGCAGAAATGGAGAGAAAGTGATAGGCATGAAGGAGAGAGAGAGAAAAGGGGGAGGGAGAGAGAAGGAGGAGGAGAAGGGAGTAAGCAAAGTTGGGGAAATGGGACACATGCTCCTGCAAGGGGTTTGCAGGTCTCCACTTGAATATACATCCGTTTCTAAAGTGTGGGCCCTATCAACGGATGTATAAATATGGCAGATTGGGTGCACACTGAGCCAAAGGAAGTTTTTTTCTCCAAATCTCCGCATTTCCACAAAAACCTTAAAATATTTGAAAAATATATATATTGAGGGGTTCAAACTCCCCCAAAATAATAAAATTATCTGTATGTGCCCAGATTAATTTCCTGCTAGCTGCTGAAGTCCTGCTGCTAATACTGCAGCTAAAGAGGAGATCAAGGTAATGAGGGGAAGGAGAAGAAAGAGACATATGTGGTTTTCCAGGATGTCCAGCTGTGGTCTGGTAGTTTTTGTTCCTTAACGTTTCGCCTGCAGGTACGGCTGGTATCTTCAGAGGCACGTCCTAAATAGTCATTTCTTTCAACTTGCTCCCGTGTCTCGTCTGGCTGCAAGATTGTTAATTATTTTCACCTTCAGCGTTGCCATTCATGAAGTTTGTTCTCCCCCTGAAACATTTCTCCCCCATCCAATTACGTGAACCGAATGCTAAGGGAGATACTTGGACAACTTGGACAACAGTTAAAGGACGATGGCAGCGATCTTGGGCACAATTACTCTGTCGAGGGGATTTCAAGATTTCCCCTTCCTCTTTTTGTAAGGTTGCAGCCAAAACTTGGGGAAAAGCTATAATGGGCTTATGGAAATTGTTTGCACAAAGGAACGCCACTGTAAACCTCATGGGTTGCAATTACCAAATAACGTCAGGGTGTTCCTAGAGCACTGAGTTATAAACTGCGTGACTAACCTGGAAATGGGGAGTTTTGGGCAGTCACCACTCAATTTTTAAGCATGCAGAGAGCCCTGATTTGGATGGAGACCATAGCACACAGCGGGAAAGGGTTCTTGCCTCCCCCTGTATGCAGTTTTCCTGACCCAAAATAACCCAGGGGGTCAGGGGCTTAACGAGGCAAACTGTAGCCCTGGGCAAAATCTGAGTTGGATGCCCCCCCCCCCCATGGGCGGCCACTCCACCACGACCAAATTTTTTTTTTGCACCATGACATTGGTGCCTGCAGGGGGTGCATTTTTAGACATATCAGCACCAAAATTTCAGCGTATCATCAAAGAGGGTGCCCTATCCCCCATTCTTTGCTAAGGAGATTGGACCTTTGGACCCCCGAACCAAACTGCACCAAACTTGGGGGTCCCAACATGACAGTCTCCAGATGCTACCCTGAGATTTTGGTGCTGATACATTTAAAAATGCACCCCCTGAAGGAACATCCCAGAAATTTGCCCAATAATCTTTGTTCAGCATTGAGTTTTCTGCATTGCTGTCAATGGGGGTTGCAGGCTGGGGGGGGGGGCACATTTCTGAAGGCACAGTTTCAAAACTTTCAGGATCTCATCAGGAGACTGCCCTAATGATACCCCCCAGGTTTGGGGCAGTTTGGTTTGGGGGGGGGCAAAGTTATGGACCCTCAAAACTGTAGCCCCCATCTCCTATTAGCTCCCATTGGAGACAATGGGGGATGGGGGCAACCCCTTTGGGAGTCCCTAACTTTTGACTCCCTGAACCAAACCTCACCAAACTTGGGGGATAGCATAAGGGCAGTCTCCTGAAGACACGCTGAAATTTTGGTGCTGCTAGCCTAAAACCCGCGCCCACTGCAGGCCAAAAATGGAAAACCACTAAAAATACCCAAAAACGAACCCTGCATTTTGATGCCCCCCACAAGGTGGTGCCCTGGGCAGCTGCCGACCTTGCCCAATGGGTATTACGCCCCAGCAGGGGGTTGATATTTATCCTATTGGTGGCTGCATATGTACTGATGGGACACTCTGGCCCTTTAACATACAGAGAAAGTTTCCAATGGGTTGCTAGCTGGCGGAGGTAAACTGAACCCGTGGATATACCTGCACTGTCATTGGTGCCACATACCCGGTCCAAACGGAGCAATGCTACTGGCGCTACTAGCTCCACTGGGACATTTTGCTCAGATGTCTGTGGGGTTTGGGTTCTGCTCCATTTTTTGCTGAGGTTTGCTTGAGTGTGATCATTGAGTCAATCTCTGCACGGGACTTCTGTTCCAGATTCAGTGTGGACGGTTTGAAAACATTTCAGGGAAAAAGAATTGTCGTAAAAGGGTTTTTCATATAAAATGTTTTCAGGCTAAAAATAAAATGTTTTCAGACTGGAAATCAGAACAGTGTGGACCTCCGTGGAAGAAACAGGGGACTTCCTTTCCTTCCAGAATCAGCCCCAAATACTGCTTTGGAGTATCTCCAACAAGAGATCTCCAACAATAACATGAGGTGTTGTGGGGTTTCCGGGCTGTATGGCTGTGTTCTAGTAGCATTTTCTCCTGACGTTTCACCTGCATCTGTGGCTGGCATCTTCAGAGGATCCTCTGCTGCTGCCTTGCTTGCCTGCTTCCATACAACCCCCCTTTGAAGAAGAGGAAGAGGAAGAGTTTGGATTTATATCCCCCCTTTCTCTCCTGTAGGAGACTCAAAGGGGCTTACAATCTCCTTGCCCTTCCTCCCTCACAACAAACACCCTGTGAGGTAGGTGGGGCTGAGAGAGCTCCGAGAAGCTGTGACTAGCCCAAGGTCACCAAGCTGGCGTGTGTGGGGGTGTACAGGCTAATCTGAATTCCCCAGATAAGCCTCCACAGCTCAGGCGGCAGAGCGGGGAATCAAACCCGGTTCCTCCAGATTAGATACACGAGCTCTTAACCTCCTACGCCACTGCTGCTCCTTTTGGCATCTTGTTTTGCTTCCCGTCTTTGGTCTACCATAATTTCGCTGAATTAATGGTAGATCTTCACTGCTAATGTTTTAAAAATTCAGATCACATTGAATGTAATGGTGGAGTTTGTTTCTGTTGCCTGCTGCTTGTGCTTGTTCATTTGTTTGCTGACTTCTTTTTGCTTTTTTAAAAAATGGCTTCGGCGTTGTTTCTCTGGCACAGTCCTTGGCTGCATCAACAGACCTTTAGGCTCATAAAAAATGAAAATAATAATAATAATAAGAGTTTGGATTTATATCCCCCCTTTCTCTCCTGTAGGAGACTCAAAGGGGCTGACAATCTCCTTGCCCTTCCCCCCTCACAACAAACACCCTGTGAGGTAGGCGGGGCTGAGAGAGCTCCGAGAAGCTGTGACTAGCCCAGCTGGTGTGTGTGGGAGTGTACAGGCTAATCTGAATTCCCCAGATAAGCCTCCACAGCTCAGGCGGCAGAGCTGGGAATCACACCCGGTTCCTCCAGATTAGATTACATTTGAGCTCTTTTAACCTCCCACGCCTGATTTTACTTCTGCCCTCTCTGAACACAGTCCTGTCCAAATGGCAGAACTGGACAGAGGTAGACTGTGAAAACCTAAAGAGGGAGTAACATACCCATCTGCTTTGCTTTCCCTGCACGGGCAGAGAGACAAGTTGCACTTTCCCTACTTATGGAAACTACAGGGATTCTCTAATCTGTGGTGTGGTGAGTTCACGAACTGAGAAACTGTGTGCACAATTGAGAATCTGACCAGAAGGTAATGTGCCGTTGCTGTGGAGTAGACCACAATGCGCAAATGGCCCATGTTCAGGAAGGCCAAACATCTAAAAAATGTGCTGTCTACTCATTTTGGCTCACCCCTATGTTCAAAAATGAAATTAAGATGGTATATTTATAAATGCATTTTAAGCTGTTGACTAAGCATGTGGACACTGAGGGAATTATTAAATGAAAATAATGCTGAGGAAGAGATATTTGTTTCCAAAAGAACCTTTGACAGGCGTGCCCTGTCAGGGAAAAGACGGCCTCAAAGCGAACGTAAACCCACAGGTTTGCACAGCTGTTCCCGGGAAGGCAGGAAGTAGGCACGCTCCACTTTAAAAATATTTGTATTTTAAAAATAAAAATTCCAGAATAGAAGTGACCACAGTTTCCAGTCCGCCGTTTAGATTTCTGCTACTTCCATGCTCGAGGTCTGAAAAACTTCTTTGAACACCCTCCTGTGCCTCCAAGTAAATAAACATGTCACTAGATTCTTTCAGCAAAGATAAAAAGTCCCGTGCAGGGAGTCTGAATGGAAAGTTACTCCAGAGAAAAGAGAGTCTTTTCTCCATTAAACCTTCAGACAAGAAAGTATTGGGGGTGCTTGTTGATTTTTAAATGCTGAGGTCATTCTCACAACTGTGAGACGTTTACTATCTGTATATTTTTGTCCTTGATATTGTTTGACTGTCACTTGTTTTGCTGGACTCAGTTGAGTAACTACGATAACACTGATGTGTTTTAGGCAATTCAGAAAATACGCCCCCTCCCCCAAGTCTCCGATCTACTCTCCTTGATGTTTTGTTCAGGAACTTCAATAGGTAACTCTTTGCCCCCCTGAGATTTGGGGCAGGCTGTTCAAACGCTAAAGGTCTGGGTCACACCTGCACTGGGAAAATCCATTTTTATACCAATTATCCCCCTTCCTTTCCCCACAGTTTCCCCTCATGTGGCCTTAGCCTCTCTTGGCATCTTTACTCCTGAGAAACAGGTCTTTGAAATTCCAGACGGATCATCCTGTCAGTTTGTGACAATATCAAAGATGACTGGTTTTCAAGTCTGCGTAAACAAGTCTTGTCACCCAAGGGCTGGCCACTGGTCGCAAAAGACAAAATCAAAGCTAAGAAAAAGAAAGGGAGGCATCAGGTGCAGGAAACGACTCTGTCGTTTCTTCCCATGGACTTCCTCTTTGAAAGCTTATAAAATGGGCTTACAAAGCATTTGAGTATGAGATTAAGCAAAGGCCAGTGGTTAAGTACTGGACACCCATGCACACGAGATTGAGGCCTGATATCTGAGCAAATCAGCCCAGTGGTGGGATCCAAAAATTTTAGTAACAGGTTCCCATGATGGTGGGATTCAAACTGTGGCGTAGCGCCAATGGGGCTGGGTGGGGCACGACGGGGACGTGGCAGAGCATTCCGGGGCGGGGCTGTGGCAAGGAAGCAGCCGCTGCGCTGGTCCTTGGGCAGGAAATGAATGCATGCAGCCGCAGGCTGCCACACACACCGGTGCACCTCCTGCTAGACTGCTTCAAGTTCTGCGCGCTACTGCTGAGAGGAGGGGCGTAACTAGGGCAAAAATCACGTGGCAAAATCACCCATTAGTAACCCCCTCTCAGCACACACAAATAATTAGTAACCTACTCTCAGGAACCTGTGAGAACCTGCTGGATCCCACCTCTGAATCAGCCATGAATGTTTCAGAAACCATAAGATTTGGGAAACAAAATGTTCAGTCTCCTGAGAGAGGATTCCTTGACAGACTGAAGCATGTTTGTCTTCCCGAGGCAAAGGACATAACAAAGCGGCACTTCGCGATGTGATAAAACGAGAAGTTGGGCTTTGAAAAAGGCTGAGATACATTTCATAATTAGAGAAAACCTAATTAGAAACGATCGGCTTCTGATCGTTGCGGGTTGTTTATTAAGTGAGGGGGAAGGTCTTGAAATAACTGACGGGGAAAAAAATAAGACAGAGGAAATTCTCAATTCCCCAAAGAGTATTTTTCAAAAGAGAGAATTAAAGCTGATCAAAAGTTATTCTAATTTCAAAAATAACTGAAATGTAATCCCCCCCCCCCCGCCCACCAAATATAAACCTTGTAAAGAAAGGAGAAATCTTGAAGTGGCTTAGAGGAAAACTATACATTTCTCAGACTGGCAGTGACTCCCCAATGCCTCAAGTTCAACCAAAGGCTTTTCATATCACCTGGGCCTTTTTAAAAACCCTTGTACAGTCCAGTTGGTCAGGTTGGACTTTGAAGGTTAACCAGATGATAGCAGAATGGTGCCAAGGCACATAGTTTAATAGTTCATGCATTACTTGATTTTGTTCTTTTATTATTATTCATGATGACGTTTCAATGTTTGCAAGTCATCTCAAAACCCTCTGGATATGAGGCGAATAAACAAAAAAAAATCTAATAAATAAATACGTTTCACACAAATGCGTGAATTATTTAAGTTTTCCTCACTTTCTTGGTATTTGCTTGTTTTGGACAATATGAATCTGGAAACTGAGGTTCATTCCGCACATGCAGAATAATGCCCTTTCAAACTGCTTTCAGTGCTCTTTGAAGCTGTGCGGAATAGCAAAATCCACTTGCAAACAGTTGTGAAAGTGGTTTGAAAACGCATTATTTTGCATGTGCGGAAGGAGCCTGAGGTATGGAAAGGGACCTGAGGTATGGACCCCTGTCGCAATTACATCCTAGTTGAGTCTAGTGCCGTTATTTATAAAGATTCCGGATTTAAAGCATTCAGGATTTTTTAATAAGGTCTCAGCAGTGACTGGCACCTGACAGTACCTGACAAGGGGTACTGGGGGCAGGGAAATGGGAGAGGCACCATTGTGTTGGCAACATGACATCATTTCAGGGGCAAACCTGGAAGAGACATCTCACAGCTTTGGGAGGCAGTGGAAATTCAGTGGGTTTCTTTATGGTATACCATGACATCTTTGCTGAGCTCCCTGCCCTCCTCAAACCTTGTCCTCTCCAAGCATTAAGAACATAAGAACATAAGAACAAGCCAGCTGGATCAGACCAGAGTCCATCTAGTCCAGCTCTCTGCTACTCACAGTGGCCCACCAGGTGCCTTTGGGAGCTCACCTGCAGGAGGTGAAAGCAAGGGCCTTCTTCTGCTGCTGCTCCTGAGCACCTGGTCTGTTAAGGCATTTGCAATCTCAGATCAAAGAGGATCAAGATTGGTAGCCAGAGATCGACTTCTCCTCCATAAATCTGTCCAAGCCCCTTTTAAAGCTATCCAGGTTAGTGGCCATCACCACCTCCTGGGGCAACATATTCCAAACACCAATCACAGGTTGCGTGAAGAAGCGTTTCCTTTTATTAGTCCTAATTCTTCCCCCCAGCATTTTCAACGAATGCCCCCTGGTTCTAGTGTTGTGAGAAAGAGAGAAAAATTTCTCCCTGTCAACATTTTCTACCCCATGCATAATTTTATAGACTTCAATCATCTCCCCCCTCAGACGTCTCCTCTCCAAACGAAAAGAGTCCCAAACGCTGCAGCCTCTCCTCATAAGGAAGGTGCTCCAATCCTTCAATCATCCTCGTTGCCCTTCTCTGCATCTTTTTTCTATCTCTAGGGTAAATTAGGGAACAACCAGATGTTCAGGAACTACAATTCCCATCAGCCTCTGTCAGCATGGCCAATTGGCCATGCTGGTAGGGGCTGATGGGAATTGTAGTTCCTGAACATCTGGAGAGCCGCAGGTTCCCTACCCCTGTGGTATACCAAGCTGGCTTCATGTTGACACTGTCAGTTTCTGACTAACATGAAGGTACAAAGATGGATGATGGACAGCTGACTTATGACAACCCCTCATGAGGTTTTCAAGAAGAAGAAGAAGAAGGAGAAGAAGAAGGAGAAGGAGGAGGAGGAGGAGGAGGAGGGGTTTGGATTTATATCCCCCCTTTCTCTCCTGCAGGAGACTCAAAGGGGCTGACAATCTCCTTGCCCTTCCCCCCTCACAACAAACACCCTGTGAGGTAGGTGGGGCTGAGAGAGCTACGAGAAGCTGTGACTAGCCCAAGGACACCTGGCACGTGTGAGAGTGTACAGGCTAATCTGAATTCCCCAGATAAGCCTCCACAGCTCAGGCGGCAGAGCTGGGAATCAAACCCGGTTCCTCCAGATTAGATACACGAGCTCTTAACCTCCTACGCCACTGCTGCTTCAAGGCAAGAGATGGACAGCGGTGGCTTGCCATTGGTTAGTTCTTCATAGCCAACGTGAACTTCCTTGGAGATCTCCTATCCTAACACGAACCAGGACTGACCTCACCTGGAATTTTGTGTACAGTTCTGAGCACTGCCATTCAAGAAGGTTATTAACAAGCTGGAACGGATCCAGAGGAAGGCAGCCAAAATGGTTAAAGGCCTGGAATCCATGCCCTACGAGGAGATACTTAGTTTGGTGAAGAGAAGGTTAAGAGGTGACATGATAGCCATGTTTAGATATTTGAAGGGATGTCATGTTGGTGAGGGAGCAAGCTTGTTTTCTGCTGCTCCAGAGACTAGGACCAGGAGTAATGGGTTCAAGGTGAAGGAAAAGAGATTCCACCTAAACATCAGGGAAAATGTCCTGACAGTGAGGGCTGTTCAACAGTGGAATGCACTGGAAGTTTGTTACTGGGGATCGAATTTGAATGAATGGAGACGCAGACGCATGGCCGCATATCACCGGTGGTGGAAGCCTGATGGAGGGAAGCCAGCAGATAATCTGCCAAGCTGGGTGTCAAACCTGGCACCTTTAACTATTAAGGCCGTTTGGGGAGGCGGGAGAGTTTTATGGAAAGTTGGCGCAATTCATGACTCCATAGGAGGGCTGGGCAATGACGTGGCAGGGGAGAGAAACGTTCCTGTCTGGGTCGAATCCACATTCAGGTATCTTGTGACCTGGGTGTCTGGGAGATCTCGTGATGTGCGTACGTGTGCGCCCGGGATGGGACAGATGGCGCAGGCATTCCTGTGCACTTTCTGAAGCCCTACTGGGTCCGCTGACGCACCCCTACAATGCACTACCTCGGAGTGTGGTGGAGTCTCCTTCTGTGGAGGTTTTTAAAGAGAGGCTCGATGGCCATCTGTCAGGAATGCTTTGATTGTGTGTTCCTGCATTGCAGGAGGTTGGACTTGATGGCCCTTGGGGTCTCTTCTGACTCTGTGATTCTATGACCCGGCTTAGCTTCTGCAATCTAATGAGATCAGTCTAGCCCAGGGGTAGGGAACCTTTAACACTCAAAGAGCCATTTGGACCCGTTTTCCACGGGAAAAGAAAACACTTGGAGCCGCAAATAATTTTTGACATTTAAAATAAAGATAACACTGTATATATTGGGGTTTTTTACTTTTTACTCCGCTCATTCTGAGAAGCGCATGGATGCACCCGCCCTGCTGCCTGCAGGGCGGGCAAGGATGGGGCCAGCGGCTCGGCCTTGCCGGCCACCGGGAAAGCACCCGCCCCGCTCGAACAAGGCAGGCGAGAGGGGGAGCCCGCGGCGCTGCCCAGCCAGCCGCGGGCAATTGGTGCGCCCATCCTGCTGCCTGCAGCTCAGGCAAGGATGAAGCCGGCGGCTCGGCTCATGGAGCCGCAGTGCAAGGGCAGAAGAGCCGCATGAGGCTCTCGAGCCGCAGGTTCCCTACCCCTGGTCTAGCCCGACCCACCCAGATCAGGGCACAGAGAGATTTACAAGTACAAATTGGTCCTATTCTACTTGTTTTGATTCTTAGATATTCACATTATGGCCTATTACCTCCATACCTTAATGAACCCACACGCAAGGAGAGCCCTTACCATTGCGCGTTTTAACGTTATGCCCTCTGCCCTATTAAAGGGTAGGTTCAGCAATTTAGATAAATCCGCAAGGTTATGCAGTGGCAAACTTCATGTGGTTGAAACCCTGACTCACCAACTCTTGCACTGCACCAGGTTTGATAACATCAGATCTAAATATACCAACTTACATTTTTCCTCCAATCTGGGCTGCCTGATCTGACTAGGTTATCTCTATTGTTAAACAACTCGGACCCCGGGCGTTGTGAAGAGATCGCCAATTTCATTGCGGAGATAGTTGAGAGTTCCCAGTAGAACGCATTTGTTGTGCTCCCCGTGGGGCCTTTTATCTCTCATGTATCCATGCAATTGTTCCCAATTCATGTAACTTTTTTCTGACTAAGCCAATAAAGGCTTATGTATGTATGATACTCACATTGTTTCTGTTCCCCTCCACAACCATTTTCATTGCTGCTGTTATGAATTTGTGTTTTTTCCATGACATTTGTATGTGAGATGCCTTTTGTACCCAGATGATGCACTAATAGGGCTGAAAACCGTGTGCATGTCACATAGCCAACATTTGGGGGTGGGGTGGGGACTGGCAAAAGGGAACGGGAAATGGAGCAGAGAGCCAAGGACTCCGTAAGCTCCGAAGAGAAGCTTACAGTGCAATCCTATGAACAATTAGCCCTGGGGAACCATTTTCAACGGATTTCAACTGGAGTAACTCGGCCCAGACAGCGGATCTCCTTTTTAAAACAAAAGTAAAGCCAGCAGGGAAGAGAATTTTAATAGCATCCCAGCTGGTTACGTTTCCTGCTCTGGGATTTTGTGGGTGTGAGCGTTTGTGCAAAAACTTCGATGTAATCTTAATTGCGAGTGGGCAGGGTGCATGACGCGAGACATCCCTCTTCCTAACTTAGATTCTGTAATGTTTAGAAGAAGAAGAAGAAGAAGAAGAAGAAGAAGAAGAAAAAGAAAAAGAAAAAGAAAAAGAAAAAGAAAGAGAAAGAGAAAGAGAAAGAGAAAGAGAAAGAGAAAGAGAAAGAGAGAGAGAGAGAGAGAGAGAGAGAGAGAAAGAAAGAGAAAGAGAAAGAGAAAGAGGAGGAGGAGGAGGAGGAGTTTGGATTTATATCCCCCCTTTCTCTCCTGCAGGAGACTCAACGGGGCTGACAATCTCCTTGCCCTTCCCCCCTCACAGCAAACACCCTGTGAGGTAGGTGGGGCTGAGAGAGCTCCGAGAAGCTGTGACTAGCCCAAGGTCACCCAGCTGGCGTGTGTGGGAGTGTACAGGCTAATCTGAATTCCCCAGATAAGCCTCCACAGCTCAGACGGCAGAGCTGGGAATCAAACCCGGTTCCTCCAGATTAGATACACAAGCTCTTAACCTCCTACGCCACTGCTGCTCCTTCCCAACTGTGCTCAGATCTCTCTGGCTGCCTCTTTATGATTTCTAATCACTGCTGTTTCCATTTCTTCCATTTGATTTAACATGCTGGTCAGGGGGTAGGAGAACTCTTCCCCTGTTCTGAAAAAATACTTATTGCTTCACCAAAACCCCTCCTCCTTCTTTCTTCTGGCAGGCAAATTCCTTTGCTCATCTCTCTCTCTCTCTCTCTCTCTCTCTCTGCACATTCCACTCCAATGATCACATCAACCAGGTCATTTTCCCTCTCCCAAATGGATGGTTGTACACACGGTTGATGAAAAGGCAGCTCTTAAAAGGTGATAGCCCCCCTGCGAGTTCTCCCAGGCCAGTTATTATGTTGTCCTTGTTGTTTCTGGTCCCCTGACTTATGTTCACGGTACGATCCAGGTCACCGATGAAGCAGGAAAGAAGAACTACATTATTTGGGTTTTTTTCTTTCTACAGGAGGTGAAGTACAGTCTGTGATGAGTCCATTAATGGGGCAGGCTGCTGACAAAAAGGGAAGAAGTCTTGAACACTTCGAAGAGGGAGAAAACAGTATATTGCAGGGGTCTCCAACCTGGTGCCCACCAAATGTTTCTAGAAGGTGGGTGGGTCTTTTGTGCAGAAAGGCTTCTGATTGGCCGTTAGAGGTTTGACTGGATCATGTGCAGACTGCCGGGCAGCAACTTCTATCACAGCGCAGGAATCTTCATTGGGGGACTGCAGAGGCATAGCTGGGCCAAACAGCGCCCAGTGTGCAGTCTATATTTTCCACCTTCCTGGGACCCCTTTCCACACTTACCTTAGTTCCTTTCCTTTTCCTAGAACTTTTTCAGGGTGAAAAAAAGGCCTATTCACAGTTCAGGCTTAAAAACGGCCTGATGGGAACTATACTTCCCAGGAGACCTTGTGAGCCCCAAGGTCTCCTGGGAACTGTAGTTCCTCAGGCTGTTTTTAGCCTGTACTGTGAACAGGCCTTTTTTTCAGCCTGAAAAAGTTCTAGGAAAAGGAAAGGAACTAAGATAAGTGTGGGAAGGGGAGGTACCGTGGGGGGGCGCTGTGGGGGAGGGGGAAGGGTCTGGGATCAATTTTCCGCCCCCCAGGCATGCGCCCGATCCACAGCGCCCCCCCATCCCCTTGTAGCTCCGCCACTGGGCGACTGAAGGAAAGCTGTAGCACCAGAAAGACCAATTGCAGTGTTCCGGGGTTTTGCATTTCCATAGGCAGCCATAGCTTTAAAATTAGAATTTTGCAATGTAAACATTTGATTTGCATTCTGTTCAAGCAGTGAGGATAGCCTGAAACCATCTTCATTAGTAGGCAAAACAATTACAGATCGAATTCTGCCTTGATGGGGAAAATTCACTTCAGCAAAGGGAGTCCTGACCCAAACAAGGATACACAGATTTAAACCTCTATTACATAAAAAGTTTTATTTGATTAATCACTGTATCTTAAAACTTCCTTTAGAACGGCCCAGGGCAATGAGTATCACACATGGTTATAATAGTCATGCTATCATCGATAATGGCATATAGCCAATAATGTATTGATTATTCATAGACATGGTATATATGTCAACATAATCTGCCCATAAATGTCATGATGTGATATCAGTTCATAGGTCTGTAATAACCCAGTCTTTTGCACTGGGGAATGATTACCTTTACTTTTAATATATAGATAACCAAACAGAGAGCAGCTTGTTGGTGTATTTAAGAGTGGTGAACTTTAATCTGGAGAACTGGGTTTGATTTCCCCGCTCCGCCACATGAGCAGCGAACTCTAATCTGGTAAACTAGGTTTGATTCCCCGCTCCTACACGTGAAGCCTGCTGGGTAACCTTGGGCCAGTCTCAGTTCTCTCAGAACTCTCTCAGCCCCACCTACTTCACAGGGTGTCTATTGTGAGGACAGGAAGGGAAAGGAGTTTGTAAGCCTCTTTGAGTCTCTTTACAGGAGGGAAAGGCAGGGTATAAATTCAAGCACAAACTCGTCTTCTTTTACATTTATTTATTTTTATTATTTTTTTAATTTATTTATTAAATTTATAGGCCGCCTCATCCCCGAAGGGCTCGAGGCGGCTCACAGCATGGCTGTTTCCAACAGCAATTTAACACAGCATAAAACCTGAACCCATTAAAACACAACAGCGGTTAATAACAATCAATAAATCAAAACAACAAAATTGTGCAAAACATACACACACAGGCGCCCGATCTAAAAGGCCAAAAAAGAAGAAGAAAGAAGGGGAGGAGGTAGGCAGGGCCCAGGATGGAATAGGGCCCAACCAAGGTGGTCCAGACAGGCAGCTTTGATTTCAGTGGGGGGGGGGGCGGTGGAACCGCGGCCGGCCCCTCCAAAAGCCCGGTGGGATAGCTCTGTCTTACAGTTATAATACCCAGTTATAATTCAGTTATAATACCCAGGCCAATGCCCTCCAGAGATGTCAGTCACACTTGCTCCTCTCATTGGAACTGATCCACGGTAAACTTACCTAGGAAAGAAGAAGAAGAAGAAGAGTTTGGATTTATATCCCCCCTTTCTCTCCTGCAGGAGACTCAAAGGGGCTGACAATCTCCTTGCCCTTCCCCCCTCACAACAAACACCCTGTGAGGTGGGTGGGACTGAGAGAGCTCCGAGAAGCTGTGACTAGCCCAAGGTCACCCAGCTGGCATGTGTGGGAGTGCACAGGCTAATCTGAATTCCCCAGATAAGCCTCCACAGCTCAGGCGGCAGAGCGGAGAATCAAACCCGGTTCCTCCAGATTAGATACACAAGCTCTTAACCTCCTACGCCACTGCTGCTCTCAGGTGTCAGGACCACCCCCTCCTTCCAGACTGTCCAGGAATAGCACTTCGGGGGGGGGGGGTTGTGCAAAAGTCTTTATTCAGAAACAGTGGTTCAGATAAAAGAGACCACCAGATGCTTATTGGCAGAACTGGAAAATCCCCTCCAAAACTCCTCTGCGGATACAGAAAGCAACTAACTGCCCCACTCCGAGAGACACACCCCTTTCCAGAGAAACTCGACGCTTTCTCTCTCCGTTGGAAAGGAATGTCACTTGGCCTCCTTATCTCCGTCCCAGGTGGCTCACAACGACAACAGCCCAGGTAAGTCTGCTCAGTGGTAAGCAGTGGTGGGATCCAAAAATTTTAGTAACAGGTTCCCATGGTGGTGGGATTCAAACTGTGGCATAGCGCCAATGGGGCTGGGCGGGGCATGACGGGGGCATGGCCGGGCATTCCAGGGGCAGGGCATTCCTGGATCCCACCTCTGGTGGTAAGCCCCATTTCCCTCAGCAGGACTCCCTCCCGGGAAAGTTTTCCTTCAGATGATCACCTCAAGTCTCCCTTTCAAAGCAGTTTGAGCGTAATGGATTCGGAAGGGTGTCAACGCTGTTTGGAATTGTGCTGTCAGAAGCATAAAGAAGAGGCACGGTGAGGCCCACAGCCTCTATCCAGGGGGAATCGTTCTCTCTTTGGCCAGCCCTTGAGCCTGGTCGCTTCTCCCCTCTAAGGCAGACAGAAACAAGCTGGCTAGGAAACGGGAACAACAGTGCTGTCAACGCGTCCGGCTAACAAGCTCTTGGAGTAGCTCGTGCCGGTTTTCTTTCATGGGCTTGTAGGGGAGCAGCTGTCAGCGACAAAAATCACAGCTATTGTGGAAGCCCAGGAGCTTCGCATAGGTTTTGGGTCTTTCCAAGTGCGATGTCAATCAGGAACAGAACCGGAAATGTGCTTCCAGTCCTTGCTGCGTTCCTCCGTGTCCAGCTTCACTTTCTAGTATCCCAGCCAGAGGTGGGATCCAGCAGGTTCTCACAGGTTCCCGAGAGTAGGTTACTAATTATTTGTGTGTGCCGAGAGGGGGTTACTAATTGGTGATTTTGCCACGTGATTTTTGCCTTAGTTACGCCCCTCCTCTCAGCAGTAGCGTGCAGAACTTGAAGCAGTCTAGCAGGAGGTGCACCGGCGTGCGTGGCAGCCTGCGCCTGCGTGTATTTGTTTCTCACCCAAGGACTGGTGCAGCGGCTGTGTCCTTGCCACAGCCCCGCCCAGGAATGCCCTGCCCCGGAATGCCCTGCCACGCCCCCGTCGTGCCCAGCCCAGCCCCATTGGAGCTATGCCACAGTTTGAATCCCACCACCATGGGAACCTGTTACTAAAATTTTTGGATCCCACCACTGATCGAAAGTGCATTATTCTGATTGCGCAGAAGAGATTTTTCTATTGCAAAATCCCCCAAATCTTTAAGGCAAACCACTTATTCGGGTAACTCTTTGAAATATAAATGTTAGTGGATTCCACACAGCATAACATCTTTAGGACATTATAAAAAGATCCATGTTGGGATTTTGTGTTCCCACAGCACGGGAGAACACAGGTGTTGACAGACAAAACTGATCTTTTCCCCTGCCTGCTGCATGGAGCTCTAGTCATTTCACAGTGGTGCCAGTCATTTTGTGTTCTGCTGCAGAGATTCTCCATGGAGATTCCCCACGAAGGTTTCCCCTGCTTGCAGCTCGTTCGTTGGCTATTTTGCTGTCAAAAGTAGATGAATACAAACTACAAAAGTAGTTTGTTTAGCCTAGTGATCCCGTGTCATTTTTTCCCTTTTTTATTTTGAGGGGGCTGTCTGCAAAGCTACAGCAACAGAAATATGCAAATATTGCAGCTTCTCTAGTCGAGTCAACATAGCTTCGCCGATAGCCCCCTCAAAACAAAACAAAAAAGGAAAAACAACAAATGCACAGGATCGCTAGGCTAAACAAATTTCATTCACCTACTTTTTTACATTGAGTAGCAAATGGAGGAGCTGCAAACAGAAGAAACCTCAATGGGGAATCTCCACAAAATGGTGGTCATGAGCGGTGGAAATGAAAGTAAGTGGTTTGGGAGGAAGAATTAAAGAGTTTCCTGCCTGCTAGTGTTTTCTCAGCAGGCAGGAATCATCCTCTACATGGGTTAAGGGGAGAAGATCACTAGTTGATTAGTATTTGGATGGGAAAACACCAAGGAATTCCAAGGTCACTACAAAGAGACAGGGATCTCTGTTCATCTCTTGCCTTGGAAACTTTATGGGATCACCATAAGTGTCTTTAGGGCAATTTCCCCACCACTGTATGAAAGATCCAGATTTTCTACCTCAGCTGGGGCATGCAATGATGTACTCCCATACTGTGTTTCCCACATCTCTCTTGCCCATAGGTCACAAACAATTCCTCCTTTGTAGAAACCAAACAAGCAAAAACAGAAGCATGCAAACTGAATAAGCGCGCAAACAAGCAAAAATAGCAAAACCGAATAAGCGTGCAAACTGAATAAGAGTGCAAACAAGCGAAAACAGAAGCGTGCAAGCTGAATAAGCGTGCAAAATCTATAATCCTAGCACAGAGTATGAATCTCTTGCCCATGTAAAAATTGATGTGAATAATGATTTATTAATTGTTGGGATAATAGATTATATAAGAGTGAACAGAAGTTTGGAACCAATGTATAAAATAATGATCAGAGCAGCACACGCAGTGTTGGCGTTGGGCTGGGAAGATAACAAACAATGGACAGTCTCAAAATGGTTGGAGTATAGTTGGGAACAAATTCAGTTAGAGATTTTTGAGAGACTGGCAAAAAATATATTATGGCAAGAAAAACTAGAAGATATTATGAAGCTATGGACACTGTATGAAAAGTGGATGGAAGAAGCCGGATTTGACGAAGAACTATGGAACAAGAGAATAAGAAGAATGAACCTTCTGCTGCTTGCTTGAAATAACCAATAGAAAAGAGGGGGGAGGGGGTGAAAAAGGAAAAATGTATAGAGGGAATAAATATATTGAATGTAACAAATATAAGAATATTCTATACAATTAAAAATTTTTTTAAAAAAGAATCTCTTGCCCATGATATTTCCTTCAGGACTCTTTGCTTCACAGTGGGGTGGCGTCATAGTGAGGTCTCCAAGTTTTTCTCTGTTTCCACGTAAGGAGGCACCCCACTGCTTGCTGCGTAGCTTGCCTGCTACCACTTTCGGGTCACTCCCGGTAGTCACAAGATTGTTGGCTTTGTTTTTAAAACCTGTCACATTTACATCAATATTTCTATGCTATAGCAATATTTCTGGGTTATAGCGATGTTTTTGTTATATCCATAAGTGTGTGCTTTTCGCAAAAGCCAGCCACAGATCCCCAGGAAATGCCCCTGAGGTGAGGATGGGGGAAACCAGAAGGAGCAGAAACGCCAAAGTGAGGGGAAACATTGGGGATTCTTTTCTCTCACAAATTGTGTAGCTTTTGAGATCTGTGAGGTCATAACCTCACAGGGCAAAAAATCCAAACTTCACATACACGCTACAGGGGTCAGTGCTATCAGTCACAGACCAGGAAAGGGATTTGGGCGTCTTAGTTGATAGTTCCATGGGAATGTCAACTCAATGCATGGCAGCTGTGAAAAAGGCAACCTCTATGCTGGGGATAATTAGGAAAGGAGTTGATAATAAAACTGCAAGGATTGTCATGCCCTTATATAAAGCCGTGGTGCGACCACACTTGGAGTACTGTGTCCAGTTCTGGTCGCCACATCTCAAAAAGGATATCGAAGAGACAGAAAAAGTGCAGAGAAGGGCAACGAGGATGATTGAGGGACTGGAACGCCTTCCTTATGAGGAGAGGCTGCAGCGTTTGGGACTCTTTAGTTTGGAGAGGAGACGTCTGAGGGGGGATATGATTGAAGTCTATAAAATTATGCATGGGGTAGAAAATGTTGACAGAGAGAAATTTTTCTCTCTTTCTCACAATACTAGAACCAGGGGGCATCCATTGAAAATGCTGGGGGGAAGAATTAGGACTAATAAAAGGAAACACTTCTTCATGCAACCTGTGATTGGTGTTTGGAATATGCTGCCACAGGAGGTGGTGATGGCCACTAACCTGGATAGCTTTAAAAGGGGCTTGGACAGATTTATGGAGGAGAAGTCGATTTATGGCTACCAATCTTGATCCTCTTTGATCTGAGATTGCAAATGCCTTAACAGTCCAGGTGCTCGGGAGCAACAGCCACAGAAGGCCATTGCTCTCACATCCTGCACGTGAGCTCCCAAAGGCACCTGGTGGGCCACTGCGAGTAGCAGAGAGCTGGACTAGATGGACTCTGGTCTGATCCAGCCGGCTTTTTCTTATGTTCGTATGTTTTTATAACACAGAACACATCAGTGAAGAAATCTCTGCCCTGAAGGAAATGCTACCTCACTGCAGGGCAGAGTAGCAGTGTATACCAGTAACTGGCATATGTATCACTTCTTATACCAAGCAAGAAAAATGTTGCAAAAGTTCACAGAAGCGAGTACAGAATCTTTTTTAAAGCTTTGGTTGGGGTGTAAATTTCTGGAAGCCATTCTGGATCATTAACGTCCCCTTTTCCACTGCTTCTCAACTTGTTTTGATCTTGCACCACCTGGAACGTCTCTTGAACACACATAATTTCCTTCATGCGCACTCATAAAAGAGTCAGGAATGTTTGTCTTCTTTGGACGCAGGGGTGATCCGGCCTGTTTTGTACAAAGACGTGGTTTCACGGCTTGTGTTTCATTCCTTGGGTTAGTAGACCTTCCCTACAGTTACACAGCAATGAAGGAAATACACACTGCACCTGTTTGGGAATAGTTTCATCAGCTAAAGAAAAGGAGGACCTTGGTTTAACTCGGCTGTTTTGGATTTCGGTCTACTGATTTGTAACATATAGCCCTGAAAATTCAACTTAGAACATCCGTTCAGCCTTGGCCTGGGGCAACCTCACTTTGCTTCCGAGATCTGACAAGATTGGACTAGCCTGAGCTATCCAGGAAAGGACATTTTTATTGCATAAATCTTATCAGATAGATCTTCTGGCACCAGCAACCTTCAAAAGTTCTCTCGGGATTGGAAATAACAGAGAAGACCCATCCGACGAATTAATCACCGAATCCTTTTCTATTAGAACCTCACACTGGCAGTCAACGACTGTCCAAGTTGACTCAAATCTATTGACTATGTCTTCATTTTTCCAGCATCCTTTTTATAGACTCTTGCCTATGTACATGTATTAGTCATCCTCTAGCACTGCTACCCTGTTTCCCTGAATATAAGACATCTCCTGAAAAGAAGACCTAGTAGAGGTTTTGCTGAAGTGCGAAATATAAGGCATCCCCCAAAAGTAAGACGCAGCAAAGTTTTTGTTTGGAAGCATGCCCGACCAACAGAACACAGAAAAATAAGACATCCCCTGAAAATAAGACAGAGCGCATCTTTGGGAGCAAAAATTAATATAAGACACTGTCTTATTTTCGGGGAAACACAGTAATGAAGGGCGTTCTGATGTTGCTGCTCTTGTAAAAAATTAGACCAGAATACTGACAAATGAAGACTGGCAAGAGATAAGTGCTCTTTACTCATGAGTACTCCAAGAAGAAGAGGAAGAAGAGGAAGAAGAGGAAGAAGAGGACGAGACGAGATGAGACGAAGACGAAGACGAAGAAGAAGACGAAGAAGAAGAAGAGTTGGATTCATATCCCCCCTTTCTCAACTTCAGGAGACTCAAAACGCCTTTACCTTCTCCCCTCACGACGACAAATGCCTTTCCCTTCTCCCCTCACAACAAACACCCTGTGAGGTAGGTGGGGCTGAGAGAGCTCAGAAGAACTGTGCCTAGCCCAAGGTCACCCAGCTGACATGTGTGGGAGTGTACAGGCTAATCTGAATTCCCCAGATAAGCCTCCACAGCTCAGGTGGCAGAACGGGGAATCAAACCCGGTTCCTCCAGATTAGAGTACACCTGGTCTTATCCACTACGCTACTGCTGCTCCTGTTGGAATGCACAGGCTAATCTAGTTCCCCTTAGGTGTCTCTTTGATGAGAGTTGTGTGCTCAGAAGTTTTTAATGCCTAGGCAAGGCAAGAGCTTAAGTCAAGGTAAGGTGTATTACCTGTTAATCACACACACACACCATTTTCAGCTGCCCTCTTCTATTATGCTGCAGTTATTTGTGGATTTAGAACGTTCCGGAAACGGGCTGGAGGCAGTGAACAATACAAAGCTAAACCGCTAAACATTCACATGCCAATAAAACAGCTCAATATCCCACTAGCCGGAGAAGCTATGGCAATTGAACAGGCATGAAACCAACAGCCAACAATTGTGTGTCTGCAGCATTAAAAAAATGTCAAACAGTTAGGATACAAACTGTAAGATTCTTTTCTTTCACAATCAAGACACAGCCAACTTCCTACGACCCAAGGCAAGAGGCATTCAGAGGTGGTTTGCCATTGGCCCAGATTGCATTCATCCAAGAGTTCTTAAAGAGCTCAAGCATGAAATTGCTGATGTTCTCACATTAATATGCAACTTATCCCTGAAATCAGGCTCCATCCCTGAAGACTGGAAGATGGCCAATGTCACACCAATCTTTAAGAAAGGGTCTAGGGGGGACCCAGGAAATTACAGGCCAGTCAGTTTGACATCTGTTCCTGGTAAATTAGTAGAATCTATCATTAAAGATAAAATTATTAAACATGTAGAAAAGCAAGACCTGCTGAGAAAGAGTCAGCATGGCTTTTGTAGAGGCAAGTCCTGTCTTACAAACTTACTAGAGTTCTTTGAGGGTGTAAACAGACATGTGGATAAGGGGAAACCAGTGGACATTGTCTACTTGGATTTCCAAAAGGCTTTTGACAAAGTTCCTCACCAGAGACTGTTGAGAAAACTGAGCAATGAAGGAATAAGAGGGGAAGTCCTCCTATGGATTAAAAACTGGTTGAGGAACAGGAAACAAAGGGTGGGTATAAATGGGAAGTTCTCACAATGGAGAGATGTAGGGAGTGGTGTCCGCCAAGGATCCGTTTTGGGACCAGTGCTCTTTAACTTATTCATAAATGACCTGGAAGTAGGGGTGGGTAGTGTGGTGGCTAAGTTTGCAGATGATACCAAATTATGTAGGGTTGGTAAGAACCACAGAAGAGGATTGCGAAAAGAGCTCCAAGTTGGGACTCTATTGATAAGAATTATTAGGTGAGTGGGCTAAGAAATGGCAAATGCAGTTCCAATGTAGCTAAATGTAAAGTGATGCACATAGGGGCTACAAAATCCAAACTTCACATACACGCTTACAGAGGGTCCAGTGCTATCAGTCACAGACCAGGAAAGGGATTTGGGGCCGTCTTAGTTGATAGTTCCATGGGAATGTCAACTCAATGCATGGCAGCTGTGAAAAAAGGGCAAAACTCTATGCTAGGGATGATAATTAGGAAAGGAGTTGATAATAAAACTGCAAGGATTGTCATGCCCTTATATAAAGCGGTGGTGCGACCGCACTTGGAGTTCTAGTGTTCAGTTCTGGTCGCCACATCTCAAAAAAGGATATCGTAAGAGATAGAAAAAGTGCAGAGAAGGGCAACCTGGCAAGGATGAATTGAAGGATTGGAGCACTCTTCCTTTATGAGGAGAAGGCTGCAGCGTTTGGGACTCTTTAGTTTGGAGAGAGGAGACGTCTGAGGGGGGGGATACTGGATTGGAAAGCCTATAAAATTATGCATGGAGTAAGAAAATGTTGACAGAGAGAAATTTTTTCTCTTTCTGCACAATACTAGAACCAGGGGCATACATTGAAAAATGCTGGGGAAGAATTAGGACTCAATAATAAGCTGAAACACTTCTTCACGCAACGTGTGATTGGTGTTTGGAATATGCTGCCACAGGAGGTGGTGATGGCCACTAACCTGGATAGCTTTAAAAAGGGCTTGGACAGATTTATGGAGGAGAAGTCAATCTATGGCTACCAATCTTGATCCTTCTTGATCTCAGATTGCAAATGCCTTAGCAGACCAGGTGCTCAGGAGCAGCAGCAGCAGCAGAAGGCCATTGCTTTCACCTCCTGCATGTGAGCTCCCAAAGGCACCTGGTGGGCCACTGCGAGTACCAGAATGCTGGACTAGATGGACTCTGGTCTGATCCAGCAGGCTAGTTCTTATGTTCTTATGTTCTTATGCTTTCCTCTGCATAACAACCCTGGACTTCTTTGGTGGTCTCTCACTCAAGTACTAACATTGAAAATGCTGGGGGGAAGAATTAGGACTAATAAAAGGAAACACTTCTTCACGCAACGTGTGATTGGTGTTTGGAATATGCTGCCACAGGAGGTGGTGATGGCCACTAAACTGGATAGCTTTAAAAGGGGCTTGGACAGATTTATGGAGGAGAAGTCGATTTATGGCTACCAATCTTGATCCTCTTTGATCTGAGATTGCAAATGCCTTAACAGACCAGGTGATCGGGAGCAACAGCCGCAGAAGGCCATTGCATTCACATCCTACATGTGAGCTCCCAAAGGCACCTGGTGGGCCACTGCGAGTAGCAGAGAGCTGGACTAGATGGACTTTGGTCTGATCCAGCTGGCTTGTTCTTATGTTCTTATGTTCTTAACTAGGGCCGACCTTGCTTACCTTCTGTGATCTGTACAGATCAAACTAGGCCCCTGCGATGGTCAAAGTTTGCAGCAGTGGAAAGCATTGAACAAGTCCTAGCCGATGTACAGCAACCCGCCCACTCCCACCCGCATAGCAGCATCTGGAATAAAGCTGCTCTGCCCATATTTCACTCACAAATTCTTGACTGCCTGCCAATTTGCGCACCCCTCCCAGTATGGATCAAAACAACCGCAGTCTAGGGACTGTACTGAAAATTGTTCTCTGCAGTGCGGGGAGCAGAGCTCGGTGCATGTATTTCCCTTCACCACAGTTACCATGTAATGTGTGTCCAGATGTTTCCGGGATACTTATTAGAAAATCTTTAGAAATAAATAGGGTATAGGACTGGGCTTTACACCATCAATCCTTCGCACACAGATCTGGGAGCACTTTTGAACTCAGGTGATCAACAGGCTCTGGCACAAGGCAGAGGCGTAGCTCCAAGGGGGCCAGGTGTGTGGCGAGGGCATTCCGGGGGCATTTTGGGGTGTGGCGTGGCATTCCGGGGTGGGACGGGGTGGAGGACGCACGGGTGCACTGGGCGCTTTTCCCCCTTGCTATGCCTCTGGCACCAGGTACAGAGGGAAGAATGAATGTGAATTATTTCATGCCACCAGATGATGCCCCCCTGGCCTAGATGGCTTAGACCAGGGGTAGGGAACCTGCGGCTCTCCAGATGTTCAGGAACTACAATTCCCATCAGCCTCTGTCAGCATGGCCAATTGGCCATGCTGGTAGGGGCTGATGGGAATTGTAGTTCCTGAACATCTGGAGAGCCACAGGTTCCCTACCCCTGGCTTAGACCATAGGTGTCAAATCCGCGGCCCTCCAGATGTTATGGACTACAGTTCCCATCATCCCCTGACAGCATCATGCTGGCAGGGGATGATGGGAACTGTAGTCCACAACATCTGGAGGGCTGCGAGTTTGACATCTGTGACTTAGACTAACTCATTCTAGGATTCTAACCATGGTTGCCTTAGTACTTGTATGGGAGACCATCAAGGAAGTCTAGGGTGGTGGTGCAGAGGAAGGCAATGGCATACCATACTGTTCATCTCTGGAAACCCTGAAGGGTCACCAGCAGTTGGCTACAACTTGATGGCACCTGCTGCCTCCTCCAGATGATCAAGCATTTATTTGAAGTCTGCTGATCTACAAGGACTCCAGATTTCAGACTTAGGGCAGGTGCAGGTAAGACCCACAAGGTCCCCTGATAAAGGGAGGGGGTCTGAGAGCTTGACTTGTTGAGAGGATGGAAGTTGGTGGAGCGAAACTGAGTTGGGGGAAGACAATACTTTTGATTGCTCCTGATCAATTAAACAAACCCCACCATTTACTATATTGCTGCCAATTAGCCTGCCCGTTAATTAATCGAGTTACAAGTGCCACAAAGTCACAAGTGACTTATGGCAACCCTGTAGGTTTTCAAGGTGAGAGACATTCAGAGGTGGTTTGCCATGCCCCTGGCTACTGGAGGGGTGGGGTTGGGGGTAGGGTTGCTAGATCCAGGTTAAGCACATAAGAACCTAAGAACAAGCCAGCTGGATCAGACCAGAGTCCATCTAGTCCAGCTCTCTGCTACTCGCAGTGGCCCACCAGGTGCCTTTGGGAGCTCACATGCAGGATGTGAAAGCAATGGCCTTCTGCTGCTGCTGCTGCTCCCGATCACCTGGTCTGGTCTGCTAAGGCATTTGCAATCTCAGATCAAAGAGGATCAAGATTGGTAGCCATAGATCGACTTCTCCTCCATCAATCTGTCTAAGCCCCTTTTAAAGCTATCCAGGTTAGCGGCCATCGCCACCTCCTGTGGCAGCATATTCCAAACACCAACTACGCGTTGCGTGAAGAAGTGTTTCCTTTTATTAGTCCTAATTCTTCCCCCCCAGCATTTTCCATGAATGCCCCCTGGGTCTAGTATTGTGTGAAAGAGAGGAAAAATTCTCTCTGTCAACATTTTCTACCCCATGCATAATTTTGTAGACTTCAATCATATCCCCCCTCAGATATGGAAATCATATCCCCCCTCAGGTTGGAAAACTCCTGGAGGTTTGGAGGCTAAGCCTGGGGAGGAGAGCAATCCAGTAGGGCACAGCAGAGACATGGGGCGGGGGATGGCACTCGGGGCAACACCTACTTTGGGTGCCCCCCGTCCCCTGCTCTCTCTCCCCCGCATCCCACTTACCTTAGCCAGCGGGAGCCTGCTGCAGGCTGCCCCTCGGGCACATGCCAGCTGGTCATGTGGGGAAGAATCTCCAACTCTGGGGATCCCACACATCACCCTGAGCGCTCTGCCTCTAGGATACAGTGTCATAGGGTCCACCTGCCACAGTGACCATTTTCTCCAGAGGGGCTGGCCTCTGCATTTGCAATTCCAGGGGATTCCCCAGGCCCCACCTGGAGGCTGGCATCCCTAGATAGCAGCCCCGGAGTTCCTTGGTGGTCACCCATCCAAATACTAACCATGGCCGACCCCGCTTAGCTTTGGGGATTTGAGGAGTCTGGCTCAAGGAAGATGGGAGGAGTCTGGCTCAAGGAGTCTCCTCAAGGAAGGCTGACGGCAGAGGAAACACGTGACAGTCCCGATATTAACAAAACCTGCCATTAACCCAAAGCTTTTGTTTTGCTCCTGTTGTGCATAGTGTTAATAATAATAAAAAGGCTTAAACTATACTTTAAAAAAAAGTTTATTGGTAGTTCATTATCATATAATTCATAATACAATCATTTATAAGCAATTAAGCAAGAGATCGCAAGAGAAAAGCAAGAGAGAGAAAGAGAAGGAAGGAAGGAAGGAAGGAAGGAAGGAAGGAAGGAAGGAAGGAAGGAAGGAAGGAAGGAAGGAAGGAAGGAAGGAAGGAAGGAAGGAAGGAAACATGAATGAAGGACTTCCAGCTAGGTTTACATATCTCTAAACTCGAAAAAGAAACATTCTAACCTTTACCATCTTACAGTCGCGCGCTCTCTCTCTCTATACACACACACACACACACACACACACACACTATACTTGCTTCTTAATTTAAGGGACATTTAGGAACCTAATTGCTATTTCATACAGTCTAATAAGGCTAGTTTCGGTACACAAAATATTCTCTGACTTTCCCCCCATTTTTTAACAGAATCAGCATAGGAATTGTTCCTTAACCATTCGTTCAACGCCACAGTTTACAAGTAAGCAACTTAAATAGATAGTAAAGCCTTTCCCACAAAACCCATTTATGACCTTTTCATGGTGGAAATAAAATGTTTCCTTCTGCAGTGTTCGCTCCCCTGCCCCACATTTGGAAACGTTCCCCAAACATCTTTTCTCCGCTGTATCTGAAAAGACTTTGACGGCCAGCTTCCCCCACAGTGTGATCATACTGAAACATTTTATTTTTCCTGCCAAAACCATAGGTCGTTTTCCATACTCTTTGGTCAGTCGCCAACCTCAATTTTGGCACATGCTCTGCCATTTTTGGGTCCCTCGCCTCACAACTGCACCCCTCCCATCTTAAAATGTATTTTTTTCTGTCATTTTTCTTTCCCTCCCCCCCCCCCACCTCTTTGGTATCAACAAATCAGAAATGGTATGAAGCATGGCTACAGCACATGTGGAGGGGGGGGGGATAATCCACCCCAAAACAGCATCACTTTAAATTTTGTTTTAACTGGGGACCCCAGATTCTCCCTATAAGGTGGATTTAAAAGGAGAATCTGGGCTCCCTAGTTTAAACACCATTGAAAGTTTGGGGGTGGATTCCAGCATCACAGAGGCTGCCCAGGGGGGTGGGGGGCTCAGATTTTGCACCATGCTCCATTTTCCCTAGCTACGCCTCTGCCTGGAGGGGAGGGAAGAAGGGACTGCTGGCTGGGAGCCCAGCTGGTGGGGGGGGGCAGGGGAGTCTGCTGTCCCTGGCCTCGGAGAGCTGTTTTTATAAGCACTGAGGCTGGGGGGCGGAGCTTGGGGAGCCGTGGCCACACCCCCAGGGGTGGGGGGGTGGCCCCACCCTGAACCCCCTCATAAAAAATCTATACCTACATCCCTGCAGCCAGGAAATGACATTTTGAGAAGGGGAGTGCAGAGAAGGTACGCTGTAAACGCTAAGATCGAAAATGTCTTCGAAGCGGCACAAACGGCATGGGTGGAAAATGCCAAATATTCCTCTAAATATCCGAATACAGGCATCGGTTTGAAAAATGGTTTCAGCTTAAGGATTGCTCCATCGAAGTTCGATTAACATCAAGGGCGGTTATAAGAGACAAGAATACAGACAATTATCTCAAAACTGGAAATCCTTTGTGGACTAGTTATTGAAAACATATACAAACAGAGAAATAATGGCAGGATTCGAGACTTAAGATGAAAACAGCATATTGGATTATGAAAACTTTATAAGAAGGACTAAAAGTGAAAAAAAATGTAGATATTAATTATAAGCACGGAGCTAGATTCATGCTTGGATCCTTAGTGAGGTAGCTGGAAGTCATCATATATGTGTGTAGGTGTTTGTGTAGGTGTTTTTTTTTCTTTTAATTCAGTATTATTATTGTAGGGGGAGGGGATTGGATCAGGATCTTTTCTTTATCTTTGTGTGTGTTATTTAGATGTGTAAAATAAATAAAAATTCTCAATAAAAAAGAGAAAAAACATCAACAGCTTACAAGCAAATAAAACAACAATGGTGAAAAAACCTGAAGTTTTTTCTATTGGGATTACTGGGAGATGATATCCCAAATCAACACAGACTGCTTTTCGTGTATCTACTGCTGAAAGGACGTTATATGCACAGAAATAGAGAGATAATAAAATACCAGCAAAGGAAGACTAAGTATTGAAAGTCATAGAATACTGAGAAACAGCAAAATTAACAATTTTCTTTAAAGGCAGTAATACCAAGAAGTTTGCAGAAAATTGGAAACTTTTTACAGATTATCTATGGAAACAATATGGTAGAAGAAAAATAGTTGCAGGAGTTGAGAACTAAAAGAAAGCAGAATGAATTAAAACATTAGTGATGATATAGTGTATAACTGATCAATTGTTTCATTTTAAATAGTTGCACGGCCCTAGAAGGGGTTAGAATTTAACGAGATAGCAGGAAGTCATATTGGCCCCTTTCACACATGCAGAATAATGCACTTTCAAACCACTTTCAATGCACTTTGAAGCTGGATTTTACTATGCAGAATAGCAAAATCCACTGGCAAACAATTGTGAAAGTGGATTGAAACTGCATTATTCTGCATGTGCAGAAGGGGCCATTATATGGTTTTATGGTGTTCAGTTTAGTTAGTTATAATAGGTTGTGTTTAGTTATTGTAAATGTATGTTTTAATTTTTTGTGGTTTTTTTGTATTTTTTACTTTTGTATTAATGTAAAGGTAGATGCAGAAGTGTATAGTGGTATCTTGGGGGTTTTTTTGTTGAGAAAATAAACGTTTATGATAAAACAGCTTACAAACAAATAGCAGTGATCCTTGAAGGGCCCAAATTGGATGAGAATCTTCTTCTATTTCATTCATTCATTCATTCATTCATTCATTCATTCATTCATTCATTCATTCATTCATTCATTCATTCATTCAGTTTTTGGGAGTTTTATCCCGCCCTATCCCCAAATGGCTCTGGGCGGGTTACAACATAATTTAAAACATTCCATAAACATTAAAAAATAATGTTATATAAAATATAAATCACAGCAGCGTGATTTGTGTGCTGAAACAGCACACGAGTGTTTTCCTAGCACAACAGTAATCGTAGCACACGGCTCAGAATTTCATTATCTTTGAAGGGTTTTTAAAAAATTAACGCTATACCCCAGTGATCCACTTTTTTCACTCTTGGCATCCTATTTCCCTAAAACAGTACCTTGTTATTAGCAAACCCATTACATCAATTGTTTTGCATATCCCCAAATGCTCTGGTGCGCACCCCAGGTTGGGAACCACTGTTATACCCTAGAAACAATAGAGCATATGTTATTAAAGTGTCCCCTTTATGAGGAGGCAAGGAAAAAATGCCTGTCACATCTACTACACAAGATGACATATTGTTCTGATAAAGTTTGTTGCGAAAAACTATTACAAGATAAGGAGAATACTGCTAAATGGGTAGCAAAATTCTGTCTATTCATTATGAAAAAGAAATAATGATCTGAATATGGCATCCCCTTTAGATATTTTTGTTTTGTCTAGTAATTTTATGCTGTTAGGTGTGTCTACAAAGTATAATGATATATAGATGGATAGTGCTGGAATACGGGAGAGAGATCTGCATTCTTGTTTTGTTGTAGTTATTTTGGAGATTTGTAATATATTTGGTCATTGACTGTAAATAAAGTCGTCTTCTTCTTCTGTTATCCCCAATGGAACCAAAAGAAGCACAGTTATCCCTTTCACATAGCTGGGGTGGCCCCCACGATCTGGAAATCCGCCTAAAATGTCTGGGGCCTCCCTTCACACCAGAGAATCTGATTTTTTTCCTTTAATTTTTTAAAAAGAAATTGTGTATATTTATGGTATGAAAAGATAACATATGTTGATATTACACAATACTATACATATAACTTATGCATGTCTGAGTTTCTAAACTGTTCCTGCATCGTCTGCTGGCTTTCATATAAAATCACAGGGAAAGGACCTTGGATGCTGATTCCATCTCAGTCTATTCCACTGACAGTCAGAAAGTTCTTCCTAATGTTTAGGTGGAATCTCTTTTCCTATACTCTGAGCCCATTACTCCAGGTCCTAGTACCGATCAGCAACCTGCGGCTCTCCAGATGTTCAGGAACTACAATTCCCATCAGCCCCTGCCAGCATGGCCCAATTGGCCATGCTGGTAGGGGCTGATGGGAATTGTAGTTCCTGAACATCTGGAGAGCCGCAGGTTCCCTACCCCTGAGACACTATACTCCTGTCGATGCAGCCCAGAATCGCATTGGCTTTCTTGGCTGCTGCATCACAGGGCTGACTCATGTCCAGTTCGTGGTCAACCAAGAGCCCTAGCTCCCTTTCCCATGTCCTGCTGTCAAGCCAGGAGCCCCCCATCCTGTATCCATCCACTTCCCATCTTGCCCGCACCTTCCGCAAAACACCCAGTTGGGGGAAAGGACCACGGCATATACACGCATTCAGTCAGCCCACATGTTGCTCTGAAGTCTCATGACCTCCGCGTTGTGGTGGTTGGGAAGCGAAGTCCAAAACAGGGGTCCCCGCCCTGTGCAGCCTGTTGGGGTCTCCACATTGGCCGCCTCCTCAACCGCAAGGCGACTTGGAGGCTGGCCTGCCTAGTGGTCACTGTCCTGGGCACCAGCATCCCCCCTCGTGACTTGGGCTGGCTGGCCTAGTGGTCACTGTCCTGGGCACCAGCGCCCCCCTCGCGACTTGGAGGCCGGCCGGGCTAGTGGTCACTGTCCTGGGCACCAGCGCCCCCCTCGCGACTTGGAGGCCGGCCTCGCTTAGTGAGGTCCCACTGTCCCTGAGCATTTCACCTCAGCGTCCCCCTCGCGACTTGGAGGCCGGCCGGCCTAGTGGTCACTGTCCCTGGAGCATGGCGCCCCCTGGCAGGAGGCCGGCCGACTGAAGTGGTCCTGTGGGCACCAGCGTCCCCCCCTCAGGCGACTTGGAGGCGGCGGACTCGCCTAGTGGTCACTGTCCCTGGGCACCAGCAGCCCCCCTGGCGACTTGAGGTCAGCCCGGCCTAAGTGGTCTGTCCCTGGTGGCCGACTTGGAGGCCCACTGGCGGCCCTGGTGGTCACTGTCCCTGGAGCACCAGCCCCCCTCGCTCGGCGGACTTGGAGGCCCGGCCCGACCCTAGTGGTCACTGTCCTGGGCACCAAATTACCCCCCCTCGCGACTTGGAGGCCGGCCGGAGCTGAGGGTCACTGTCCTAGACTTAGCCCCCTGCACGACTTGGAGGCCGGCCCGCCTAGTGGTCACTGTCCTGAGCACCAGCGTCCCCCTCGCGACTTGGAGGCCGGCCGGCCTAGTGGTCACTGTCCTGGGCACCAGCGCCCCCCTCGCGACTTGGAGGCCGGCCGGGCTAGTGGTCACTGTCCTGGGCACCAGCGTCCCCCCTCGCGACTTGGAGGCCGGCCGGGCTAGTGGTCACTGTCCTGGGCACCAGCGCCCCCCTCGCGACTTGGAGGCCGGCCCGCCTAGTGGTCACTGTCCTGAGCACCAGCGTCCCCCTCGCGACTTGGAGGCCGGCCGGCCTAGTGGTCACTGTCCTGGGCACCAGCGCCCCCCTCGCGACTTGGAGGCCGGCCGGGCTAGTGGTCACTGTCCTGGAAACCAGCGTCCCCCACCCTCGCGACTTGGAGGCCGGCCGGCCTAGTGGTCACTGTCCTGGGCACCAGCGTCCCCCCTCGCGACTTGGAGGCCGGCCGGGCTAGTGGTCACTGTCCTGGGCACCAGCGTCCCCCCCTCGCGACTTGGAGGCCGGCCGGGCTAGTGGTCACTGTCCTGGGCACCAGCGTCCCCCCTCGCGACTTGGAGGCCGGCCGGCCTAGTGGTCACTGTCCTGGGCACCAGCGTCCCCCTCCCCCGCGTGACTCCCGCGTCCCAGGGAGGGGAGGGGTCGCCCTGGCTTTGTCGCAGGCAAGTTTCCCTTCGCCTGGCCAGGAGAGGAGGCGGAGGCGGCGCGCCCCGGGCCAGCCCGCCAGAGGCAGAGGGAGGCCGGCAGGCGGCCAGCGCCGAGCCGGGGCTGGGCGGGGAGGGGACGGGAAGGCAGCCGGGCCGGTGACGTCAGGAAACTTTGCTCGGGGGCCGCGAGAGGCTCCGGCCGGCCAGCCCAGCAGCAGCAGCAGCAGCAGGAGGCGGCGGCGGCGGCGGCGGCAGAGCTGCGCTCCGGCGAGGTAAGAGCCCGGCGCGGCGCCCTGCTTTGCGTGGCCGGGGAGGAGAGCGAGCAGCCGGGGAAGCCCGCGGAGTTGGGGTCGCTGGTCGGGCCGGAGGGGGCGTCTCCTCCCCGTCCCTTTCCCCTCCCCTCCTTTGGGTCGGCTTCTCCCCGGCGGCGCCTCCGAGTCTTGCCCCCCTCCCCCCCCCCGCCGCCCGCCCTTCGCAGGTTCGGGGCTTCTGCTCCGCCCCGTTGGTTCAGCCCCGTCGACTCGCGAGGAGACCCGGCCGGGCGGGGGGGGGGGGAAGCGCGGAGTTGGGCTGGCGAGCGCGCAGCCGATCGGGGCGCTTTGGCGGAGTTGCGGCCGGGAGGCGGGTCTTTCGAGGGGCCGCCCGACGAGCGAGGACTCTGGGCGTAGGGAGGACGCGTAACGTGGGGATCGGCGGTCGAGTCGCGGGTCGGGGTTGGTCGGAACGAAGCAGGAGATCTGCTGGGCGAGGCGAAGAGGTAACTGCGTTTTAAACGCCCGGCTTGGTGCTGGTGGAATGTGGGGGGGGGGGGACTCCTTAAGAGTAACTGATCCCGGTTGGATCAGCACCGCTGAAAGGCTTCTGCGCAGGTTAATAAGCGATTTGCCTCTTGGAGGCAGGGAGTTGGATCGCGGGGGCGGGGGGGGGCTGCCTCCCGGTGTGGACCTGGAGAGCTCCCGGGATTGGAACTCAGCTCCAGGCGACGCATCGTGTTCCCCTGGAGAAAAGGGCTGCTTGGGAGGCTGGCCCCCGACCCTTGTGAGGTCCCCTCTCCCCAAACCCCCTCCCTCCCCAGGCGTGACGACCCAATCCACCAGGTGTCTCCCGACCGGGACCTGGCAACCATAGCTGGTCACCTCTCAAACGCTACATTCCCGGAGTAGGGCCAGTATCTGTCGCTGAACATGCTCGGCGGCTGGTGGGAACGTCCCTTTTTGCACAGTAAGCAGGACACACCTCCTGAATTGGGATTTGGGGGTGTTGGGGGGCGGGGGGGGGGCTGGGAGAAGTTCCCTGAATGCTCAGAGGCGACAAGGAGGCTAGTAATTTGGGGGTGGGGGGGGAAGGATGTTAAGCAGCAGCAGAGCTCTGCGATCCCACAAAAAAGGCTGTTGTGCTGGCTCAGCGGAAGCCTTCCGGAGTCTGAAATTGCCAGACTCAGGCACAGGCGCACGTTGGGCGACCACAATCTGGTATCCAGATGCGGAAAAAAACACACACACCATCTCCTTTGACTGTGGACCATGGGGCAGGGCAGGGCGGCAAAATCTTGTCTCTGGCTGACATTCTTTGCAAGCGTTTTCGAAAACAAGCGAGGAGAGGGATTCTCAAAAAGATCCACTTTTCAGTGGAAGTGTCTCAGTTCTGTGATGTCTCCTCTGAACAGGGGATTGTCTGTGCTGTGTGAACTTGCTTGCCCTAAACCCGTTCGCGCGTGGCTGTGTAAAAAATAATAATAATTGAAACCTATTTTCTGCCTGGGAGAAGAAAGTCGAGACCCGGAAGGTTAATTGCGGTTGTCTTGACGTTCCTTGAGTTTCCCTCCTCCTGGATGGAAACATCAGAGAAGGAAGCTGATCTATAATTGCGATTTATAATTCTATTTTTTTCTGGTTTCTATCTCTCTCGGTGGCGTAGGAGGTTAAGAGCTCGTGTATCTAATCTGGAGGAGCCGGGTTTGATTCCCAGCTCTGCCGCCTGAGCTGTGGAGGTTTCTCTGGGGAATTCAGATTAGCCTGGGCACTCCCACGCACGCCAGCTGGGTGACCTTGGGCTAGTCACAGCTTCTCGGAGCTCTCTCAGCCCCACCTACCTCACAGGGTGTTTGTTGTGAGGGGGGAAGGGCAAGGAGATTGTCAGCCCCTTTGAGTCTCCTGCAGGAGAGAAAGGGGGGGATATAAATCCAAACTCCTCCTCCTCCTCCTCCTCCTCTTCTTCTTCTTCTTCTTCTTCTTCTTCTTTTTCTCCTCCTCCTCCTCCTCCTCCTCTCCTCCTCCTCCTCCTGCTCTTCTTCTTCTTCTCCTTCTTCTCCTTCTTCTCCTTCTTCTCCTTCTTCTTCTTCTTCTTCTTCTTCTTCTTCTTCTCTCTGGCTCATTCTGCACATGCAGAATAATGCACTTTCAAACTGCTTTCAATGCTATTTGAAGCTGTGCGGAATGGCAAAATCCACTTGCAAACAGTTGTGAAAGTGGTTTGAAAACGCATTATTTTGCGTGTGCGGAAGGGGCCTCTCTCTTTTTCATTGTCTCTCACTTTCACATGCAAATCTTTGGTCTTGAAGGCTTTAAGTTATTAAACCAGCCGAGGCATGGCACCGAGCGTTTGGCTGATCTGGGTCTGAGGAAGCTTTGCTTCATAATACTGCCTTACGGGGGTCAACCAAAGGGTCAGGGCTGTGCCCCTGTCTCTAGCTGGCTGGCAAACAGTCACCTGTCGCTCGGTTCCCTGGCATGCAGCCGGCGCAGGCAGTGTTAAGAAGCTGAGTGTAGGAACAAGAAACGGCCAATTGGGTCTTCTCCATGGAGAGCTTTTCTGAATGGACGCGTGTGTCTGTGTTTCAAGTGTGTCTGTGTTTCAAGTGTCAGGTTGCTTCAGACTTATGGAGACCCTATGATAGTGATGGCGAACCTATGGCACGGGTGCCAGAGGTGGCACTTGGAGCCCTCTCTGTGGGCACATGCAAACAGAGTTCATCATGTGGGTGGTGGAAAATCCCCCCCCCCCCCCCCACACACACATCTAGGCTGGCCTGGGCCACTGAGCACGACGTGCACTCTCCACGGTGAGCAGGGAGGATTCGGCTGACAGGCCTGGTGCCTGTGCTCTGGGTGGCTGCTGCCCGAGGGTAGGGGGGCGCAGAGGAGTCAGAGATGCTAGAGGGGCACAGAGTGGTGTGTGCGGGACTTGCTGGAGGCTAGAGCAGGCTGGCCCCCCTGCTTTCGAGGAGCAGAGTGAGGGGTGGAGGAAGAGGGAGGCAACCATTTTTTTCTAAACGAAAACCTCAGCTTTCAGGTTAAATTGCTGGGTTGGCACTTTGAGATAAATAAGTGGGATTTGGGTTGCAATTTGGGCACTCGGTCTCAAAAAGGTTCGCCATCACTGCCCTATGAATCAATACCCTATCAATATGTTATCATGAACAGCCTTTCTTGGGTCTTGCAAACTGAAGGCCGTGGTTTCCTTGGTTAAGTCAATGCATTTCATGTTGGGCTTTCTTCTTTTCCCGCTGCCTTCAGCTTTTTCCTAGCATTATTGTCTTTTCCGATAAGCGCTGCCTACCCACTTTTAAAAGGATGAATGCACGTGACACAATCGTTTGCGTGGCTCTGCGGCTTCTCTCTTTGATCTGGATCAAAGGACAGGTGTCGGCATCGACATGGACTGAGCATCCACACGGAGACTCTAGGTCAGAGATGGCGAACCTTTTCGAGACCAAGTGTCCACATTTCAACTCAAAACCCACTCATTTATCACAAAGTGCCAACACGGCAATTTAAACTGAATACTGAGGTTTTAGTTTAGAAAAACGGTTGACTCCAAGGCGTGCGTTACTCGGGAGTAAGCTTGGTGGTAGTCAGTGGCTTTGCTTTGAAGCAACCGTGCAACTCTTTTAACGGGTGAATCACGACCCTAGGAGGGTTTACTCAGAAGCAAGCCCCATTGCCAGCAACCGAGCTTACTCCCAGGTAAAGGATCACGCTTTAGTTTGTTGCGTGAAAATCAGTGGGGTTTAACAGCGCTTAACAGGGTTACCTATACTGCTTCCCCAAAACTTGGTTTTAGGTTTAATGCTAATAATCGAGCCCAGCGGCCCAGGCCAGCCTAGATGTGGGGGAGGGGGCACTGTTTGCACGTGCCCACAGAGAGGGCTCTGAGTGCTACCTCTGGCACCCGTGCCATAGGTTCACCATCACTGCTCTAGGTTGAGGGGGGGATGAGCTAAGGAAGGGAGTGGTATCTTCTATGAAACGGCAGAGTTACGGTCTCAGTTTCTTTCCCTCCCTTGGCTCTTTCGCCGGCTTTATTTTGGAGTTGTCGTTCACAGCTCACTATTTGTGAGATTCGGAGGCCTCTCTTTGGATGGTTACTTTGCAGCTGCCCAGTTTCTTCCCGTCAAGAGTCATCTTTTTGCTATTCGTGTCCACTGAGAAAACGTCTTCCATCAGCTGTATGAAATACAGGTGGAAAAGCCAAGGCAGTATCCCCAGTTGGTACCCGTGGCTCAGGAAATAAGAGAAGTGGTGGTTCTGTGTGGCTACTGTCCCTGCAGTGTTACGTTTCTACTACCAAGCGGCACAGTCTGATTCTGTTACTGAGCAATGGCGTCAGTGGTTTCAAAGGCCAGTTGGAGGCTTGCGATCTCTTTTCTGGTCTATCCTTTGAAATGAGACTGGTTCCTTCCTTTGCTCCTGGTCAGCCATGGGAGATTCAGGATAGACCCAGAGAAGTACGTCTACACGCCGGCCAAAGTTAACCTATGAAACTCGCTGCCACAGGATATGGTGATGGCTGACTCAGAAGGCTTTATTTTTTTTTTAAAAATAGTTTTATTTCTTAGGAACACCACAGTACAAAGCTGCTTGATCCTGTTAGTGTATCTCCTGATCAGGCCTACAGAATTTAGCGTGAACTTCATGTAAATGCTTATGGGGGTACGTATTTTGCGGTCATTGCTAAGAGTTTGGAATCCATCTAAACTTTGCTGAAAATATATTGTCAAAGGCTTTCGCAGCCCGATTCAACTGGTTGTTATGGATTTTCCAGGCTGCGTGGCCGTGGTCTGGTAGATCTTGTTCCTAACGTTTCGCCTGCATCTGTGGCTGGCATTTTCAGAGGTGCATCACAGAGAGAAACATACTTTTCTCTGTGATACACCTCTGAAGATGCCGGCCACAGATGCCAGCGAAACATTAGGAACAAGATCTACCAGACCATGGCCACACAGCCTGGAAACCCACAACAACCATTTGCTGAACATGTCAGATCAGCGGGTTGTGTTCATGACAAAAGGAAGTTTAGTGTAAAGGATCATTAGGACAGAAACTTAAATGTGTGTGTGAACTGGAATTGAATCACAGCTGCCTTTTAACAACCTTATTGTGGGGGTTTTCAAGGAAAGAGACTATTGGATAGAGAGTTCTCTACCCTAATCACCGCAGCCAAGAAAACGTGCTCCCCCCTGTATTTTTCTCTCCCATTTGAATGGGGCCACTTGGCACACTACCTGTATTGCTTAATAAACCCTGCTCAAAGGAGAGCCATAATGCTCGCCAGGTTTAATGTTATGCCTTCTGCCTTGTTACATGGCAGATTTAATAAGCAAGAGAAGGCTAAAAGATTGTGCCCAAGTAACGATGGCTCAGTTGAATCTCTGACCCACCAATTACTACACTGTCTCAGATTCAAGGAAATCAGATCCAAGTATGTGAATCTTACTCCTTTACATTTACCCCATCTCCCCGATTTAATTAGATTACACTACTTGTTGGACAATCCTGATCCTTCTCTCTGTATGATAGTGGCAGACTTTCTCCTGGAAATTACTAAATGCCAAGAGATTTCCTTTGACCTAACATTTATTTCCTGTATTGTATATGCTTTTTAATCGTGTTTTTTTATTATTGTTGTACTGTTGTCTATGCCAATAAAGGCTTGCTAAAGAGTGCTAAAGAGACTAACATGGGTGGCTTGCTGTTGCTTGCCTCCAAGTAATAACCTTGGGTTTCCTTGGTGATCTCCCATCTAAGTGCAAATCAGGGCCCACCCTGCTTAGCTTCTGATGAGATCAGACCACCCCTGGGTCTGGGTGAACATTAAATAGCAAGCATCGTAATGCCTCTACATATGGCACCCACATTTGGAATGGTGTTTGCAGCTCTGTTTGTTCTACTTCAAAAGATGGCGCAGGAAGAGGAAGTAGAATGTTGTTTCTGAGACGTTGGCCATTTCTGCACAAATCCTCTAAAACGTTTTATAAACTGTTCAGTTCCATCTCTGTTGGGGTTCAGTTAATAATTCAAGATATTTGGCTATGTGCCCCTGTTCCGGTATTATTCCGACAGAGAGGGGTGAGCATGATTTATTTGCTTGCCCCAACAAGATAGGATATTCCTGTTCTAGAAGTCTACTTTTTAAAGTTCGGAAAATCTGTATGCTGACACCCAGAGTGGGCCACTGCGAGTAGATACCAAATTATGTAGGGTGGTGAGAACCACAAAGGATTGCGAAGAGCTCCAAGCGGACCTTGATAAATTAGGTGAGTGGGCCCAGAAATGGCAAATGCAGTTCAATGTAGCAAAATGTAAAGTGATGCACATAGGGGCAAAAAATCCAAACTTCACATACACGCTACAGGGGTCAGTGCTATCAGTCACAGACCAGGAAAGTGGGATTTAGGCATCTTTAGTTGATATACGTTCCATGGGAATGTCAACTCAATGCATGGCAGCTTCGTAAAAAAAAGGCCTAAACTCTATGCTGGGGATAATTAGGGAAAGGAGTTGGAGAATAAAACTGCAAAAGATTGTCCATGCCCCTTATATATAAAGCGGGTAAGTGGTGCGACCGCACTTGGAGTACTGTGTCCAGTTCTGGTCGCCGCATCTCAAAAAGGATATTGAGGAGATAGAAAAAGTGCAGAGAAGGGCAACAAGGATGATTGAGGGACTGAAACACCTTCCCTATGAGGAGAGGCTGCAGAGTTTGGGACTCTTTAGTTTGGAGAGGAGGCGGCTGAGGGGGGATATGATTGAAGTCTATAAAATTATGCATGGGGTAGAAAAATGTTGACAGAGAGATAAAATTTTTCTCTCTTTCTCACAATCACTAAGAACCAGGGGGGCATTCATTGAAAATGCTGGGGGGGGAAGAATTAGAACTAATAAAAAGGAAACACTTCTTCACTAAGTATGTGTGATTGGTGTTTGGAATATGCTGCCACAGGAGGTGGTGATGGCCACTAACCTGGATAGCTTTAAAAAGGGTGTGGACAGATTTATGGAGGAGAAGTTGATCTATGGCTACCAATCTTGATCCTCCTTGATCTCAGATTGCAAATGCCTTAGCAGACCAGGTGCTCGGGAGCAACAGCCGCAGAAGGCCATTGCGTTCACATCGTACATGTGAGCTCCCAAAGGCACCTGGTGGGCCACTGCGAGTAGCAGAGAGTTGGACTAGATGGACTTTGGTCTGATCCAGCTGGCTTGTTCTTATGTTCTTATGTTCACAGTTCTTGTAAACTTTATTTTGTACGAGTTTATGAATTTCTGAAAGCTTGCTGCAGATAGCTGTACAAATCAGTCATGGCTTATGCCCCCCATTTGATCACGGGGGGCGAAGCACCAAAAATCAGGTTCGTTTGTGTTTGTAGTGTGTTTTTGGTGTTTGGCCTGCAGGGGGTGCAGTTTTTAGGCTAGCAGCACCAAAATTTCTAAGATTTTTCAGGAGACTTTCCTGATGATACCACCCAGGTTTGGTGAAGTTTGGTTCAGGGGTCCAAAGTTATGGACTCCCATAAGGGGTGCCCCCATCCTCCATTGTTTCCAATGGGAGTTAATAGGAGATAGGGGCTACACATTTGAGGGTCCATAACTTTGGACTCCCTGAACCAAACTTCACCAAACCTGGGTGGTGTCATCAGGATAGTCTTCTAAAGATATCCTGAAATTTTGGTGCTGCTAGCGTAACAATTGGACCTCTGACAGCAGACACCCCCGAAATTTCCCCACCCCCTTCGGCATGGATTGAAAGGGATAATCTGCGGTCCCCAGTTTAAACATTGAAAGTGATGATGTTTCAGGGTGGGGGATAATCCATCCCCAAACAGTATCACTTTCAATGGTGTTTAAACTAAGGACCCCAGATTCTCCCTTTAAGGTGGGCACCACAGGTTGAGGGAGGGCACTGACCCTCAGAAGAAGAAGAAGAAGAGTTTGGATTTATATCCCCCCTTTCTCTCCTTGTAGGAGACTCAAAGAGGCTTACAATCTCCTTTCCCTTCCCCCCCTCACAACAAACACCCTGTGAGGTAGGTGGGGCTGAGAGAGCTCCAAAGAGCTGTGACTAGCCCAAGGTCACCCAGCTGGCGTGTGTGGGGGTGTACAGGCTAATCTGAATTCCCCAGATAAGCCTCCATAGCTCAGGCGGCAGAGCTGGGAATCAAACCCGGTTCCTCCAGATTAGATGCACGAGCTCTTAACCTCCTATGCCAGAGTCCACTCCAACTCCTAGGAAAAATCCCTAGGAAAAATCTAGGAAAAATGGAGTGGGGAGGGGGACAGCAGTGGAAAACTCCGATTATGCCCCAGGCTCCATTCTCCCTAGATATGCCTTTGCTCCACCCTCCTGGGGTCTGTGCAGGCAGGCTACTGCCCTCCCCAGGCCCTGGGGAGAGCAGGAGCCGGCAGCAGGGATACACAGGGGGGCGTGTTACACAGTGTGGGGGGGGGGCAGGGCTATGCAACCTGCCATGGGGGGGGGGGTGCCCAGAGGATCTTTTGTCCCTGGGCTCCTCTTCCCCCCCCCCCCATACACCTCTGCAAGGGAGAGAACCTATTCTTTGCGCTGTGGCTGAAGGCAGACTACTTAAGGGTGATTGGGACCTGCACAGCACTGGGGAATGGACTATTGCTTGCATCTTATTGATTGATAGGGGTTTGTAGGGGAAAATGTTTAGTGTACATGAATGAGAAAAGGATCTTGTGATGCATCTGAAAGACTAATATTATTGTGTAAATTTTCCAGAGCCAGGGTTTATTTTAGTAAGATGCTGTTTGTCAGGCTTGATCAAATGGGTATTGACAGCATGGCCTCTGGATATTCCTGCCATTATGTACTCCAGAAATGGCAGCAGTAATAAAGGAGGAAAGTATTTCTTCTGCAGCGCCCATTTAAAATAGCTTGGGACTGTGTGGATGGAAGAGTCCAAGCTCTCTTCATCAGATATCTGACACAGGGAGCATTGCCTCTTGAGAGCTTATTTTCTGAGAATCTTGTTGGTCTTTAAGGTGCTGTAACCCTGACCTTCATCCCCTGCCTTATGAAATATTGGATGTTCATATTATTTCTTACCCTGTGTGCTATAAAATACCAGTTTCCAAGTTTGTATGTGTAGGTAGCAGAATGTCCATCTAAAAACAGGCCAAAGGCAAAAAGTCTGTTTGCAAAATTAAATCAGTGAATGAGTTACTCCAGGCAATATAATCTGGAAGCCTAATTGACCATGGGCATATCTTGATTACCACACCCCGCTACAGATTTTGTGACTGAGTGAATCCCAGAGAACTCCCGGATACTGGATGTTATATTTAATCTGCTTTTGAGAAACCATTTCCTCAACAATCGCTTCTTCCATGCATTTCCTCAACCTCTAGATATGACCAGTGATGGTGAACCTTTTCGAGATTGAGTGCCCAAATTGCAACCCAAAACCCACTTATTTATCGCAAAGTGCCAACACGGCAATTTAACCTGAATACTGAGGTTTTAGTTTAGAAAAATGGTTGGCTCCGAGGCATGCATTACTCAGGAGTAAGCTTGGTGAAGCAACCATGCAACGCTTCAAATGGGTGAATCACGATCCTAGGAGGGTTTACTCAGAAGCAAGCCCCATTGCCAGCAACCGAGCTTACTCCCAGGTAAAGGATCATGCCCAGGCCTGCCTAGATGTATGTGTGGGGGGTGATTTTCCACCCCCTCCCACATGATGAACTCTGTGCGTGAGTGCCCACAGAGAGGGCTCTGAGTGCCACCTCTGGCACCCATGCCATAGGTTCGCCACCACTGTCCTAGACCTAGGTTGAATTTGAATGGCTTCTGCTGTGGTGGACCACTGTGGGGAAACAGGAAGGTAGACCTTTGGATTGATAATTTGGAGGTTGTAAATTGGACTAGTATGACTTTTGTTATAGTGAGAAAACAGGAAGTTGGACCTTTGGACTGATTATTTCTGCTTTGAATGGTTTCTGCTACAGTGGACCACTGTGTAGAAACAGGCAGTTGAACCATTGGTGTAATTATTTGGATGTCTTAGGTTGAACTTGAATGACTTCTGCTACCATGGACCACTGGAGGGAAACAGGAAGCTGGACCATTGGTTTGATTATTTGGATGTCCTAGATTGAACTTGAATGGCTTCTGCTACTGTGGACCATTGCGGGGAAACAGGAAGCTGGACCACTGGTTTGATTATTTGGGTGTCCTAGATTGAACTTGGATGGCTTCTGCTACTGTGGACCATTGTGGGGAAACAGGAAGTTGGACCTTTGGATTGATTATTTAAAGGTCTGAGTTGGGACTCAAATAACTTCTTCCATGGAGCCCTCTCTGTGCCCCCTTTTTGTTTCTCTTCCAGTGCCTGACTTGTTGACAGAAATTCTTTATTTAGAAGGGAACAAATATGCCTGCATTTTTGGGACAAGGAGAGGTGGCTTGCGCCGACTGGGAGAAAGATTAGTTTTGAAATGAAATACCCTTTTTGTTCAAATGGTTATTGCCTTCCAGACAGGAAATCAATGCCAGATTTGGTGGGTGACACATTACCAGTTCGAAGAGTTCATACCATTCAAACGACAGTGTCTGGAGGGGTGTGTGTGTGTGTGTGTGTGTGTGTGTGTGAAAGTGCAATGCAGATAATGCATTAAAGTGATTAAAACACACAGTTATAGGCAGGGGGAAAAGATGCGTTTCTATTTGGCACTGCACTGCTAAACCACGTATGGTTTCTGTGAAAAATAAGCGTGCTTTTCAGGTCTGTTTCTTCAGGGAGAATAAAGGGCCGGTGAGGCCGAGCCCATTCCGGTGCCTCTTAATCAGTTTCACATGCGTGCGCTTTAGAAGAGCGCTCTTTGTCTCCGTAAGCAGTCTCTTGCATTTTCCTCCCTGCTTTCATCACGAGGAAACTGGCGACGGGAAAAAGCTACACATTGCGGCGTTAAACTTTTAATTCGGTAATCCGTCCCGCTGTACCTGTTGTGCTAATAGCAGGGCACAAGTTTCCTAACCACGGTTTTTGCAGCCAGAGCTGATACTAATACCCTTATCTCTCTGCCCCGTACCGGGATGGCAAGCAGGGCGAAAAGACCTGCTTTTGTCTCTGCGGTGCGGTGTGCGGATGCCGTCTGTCGACGCTGCTAAATCATCATTCCGGACCGTGCGATGCGAAGGGTCGGAAGAGTGAAATATTTTGATGTGTCTTTCAGGCCGAAAGAACGTTACGTGGGGATTTCGGAGGGTGGGCTATTTTGCAATCAGCTCCAAATGACCTGCTGCCAACTTCATTAGCTTGGCTTCCTGTAATGCGTTGTGTAATGATATCTTTGCGTCCGACTGTCTTGCGGTCTGTGGAATTTGAAGGGCTGGTTCTAAAAATAAGACTTCCATCTACCTGCGACTTCCCACGAGGGCCGATCAGCCGCTCACATGTCCTTAATTTGAACTTAATGAAAACTTGTAGTCTCTCAAAATTGAATTTATAATCCTTTTAGGAATTACCAAGAGCGTGCTGTTATTCAAACAGAACCGTGAGGGGGAAACATAATTGTCAGTCGTCACAGAGTATTATGGTATGGCTTAATACTAGGGCCGAGGATTCTTCACAAGTGTCATCTATGTATCTTTCTGATCTCTCTCCCTGGTTGAGCTCCGGTTACAAATATCGGTCAGAAAACATGGACGTTTCTGGAAGGAGAGTGACAAGAAGAATGTGTTCTCCTTGGTTCTTCTGGACCTGCTGGGAGTTTTCCAATACCGTTAGTGATGGAGTCCTTCTTGATTGACAGACTGAACCGCAGCGCTGTGTTCTGGTGTGACCAGTCAGTTCCAGAAGTTATTAATAGGAGGTAGGGTAGGAGCAGCAGTGGCGTAGTGGCTAAGAGCAGAGGCTAAGAGCAGGTGCATTCTGATCTGGAGGAACCGGGTTTGATTCCCCCCTCTGCCGCTTGAATTGTGGAGGCTTATCAGGGGAATTCAAATTAGCCTGTACACTCCCACACACGCCAGCTGGGTGACCTTGGGCTAGTCCCAGCTTTTCGGAGCTCTCTCAGCCCCACCCCCCTCACAGGGTGTTTGTTGTGAGGGGGGAAGGGCAAGGAGATTGTAAGCCCCTTTGAGTCTCCTGCAGGAGAGAAAGGGGGGATATAAATCCAAACTCTTATTAGAGTAGGGTACTGCTCAGTTCTTGGCATGGCCCTCAAACATCTGCCACAAGGTTACTCATTGGGTACAGTGACCACTGGATAGAAAGTCAATAGAATGCTGAGTGCTAGAAATACCTCCATCAAAGCATAGTGATGTAGTGGTTAAGAGCAGGTGCATTCTAATCTGGAGGAACCAGGTTTGATTCCCCACTCTGCCACTTGAGCTGTGGAGGCTGGGTGATCTTGGGCTAGTCACAGCTTCTCGGAGCTCTCTCAGCCCCACCCACCTCACAGGGTGTTTGTCGTGAGGGGGGAAGGGCAAGGAGATTGTCAGCCCCTTTGAGTCTCCTACAGGAGAGAAAGGGGGGATATAAATCCAAACTTCTTCTTCTTCTACTTCCCAATGCCGTCAGGCATTTTGCTACATTTGCTTGACCTGGAAGCTGACCCTGAATGTTTGCTTATGATGAAAAAAGTACCTTTGATACATCTGCTGGAAAAAAAAATATCTAGAGCTGTTAGCATGTACTCTAGTTGTACCAAAGGCCAGGAAATTCAAGTCCCAGATCTGATTGCAGAAACTTGGAAGTTCGGGATTGTGGTGGGCCTCCATGTTAGATAGCAAAATTGGTGGTTGTGAGCATTAGAAGATCCCTGGAATTCGACAGCTCCAATCCAAAGGAACTAAAGTGTGGGAAGGAAGATAAGGTAGGAACATGAGAATGCAATGAAATAGGGTGGAAAAGGAGACGGGGTAAGTGGTTGTGTAAAGGAGAACATAGGAACTAAGAGGACACCAAAGTAGATTTTGATCTCAACTCTTCTAGCTGTTAAATTTCCCCAAAATTGGAGTAACTCATTTCACAAGTGGCGGAATGCTATGTAGATTTCTAGAGAATGCTATAAATAGCTTGTATCTGATGAAGTGAGTTTTGACTTGTTGGTCTCTATGGTGCTACTGGACTCCAATCTTGCTGTTCTACTGCAGACCAACATGGCTGCCCTCTGAAACTGTAAATAGCTCATTCGGCCAAATTAAGCAGTAGATCAAAGGAAACCTCAAGAGGTTTGCTACCGAATTGCATCCTTTTTCTCAACTTTGGAGATCAAACAAACAACATTGGAAATGGGTTGTGTGACATATATTTTGAAGAAGTGATTCCCTGCTTTTGTTTTCTACTTCAGTCTGTCCAGGTAGAGTCTAATCTGGAGAACCAGGTTTGATTCCCCACTCCTCCCCATGAGCAGCAGACTCTTATCTGGAGAACCAGATGTGTTTTCCCACTCCTACATTCCTACTGGATGACGTTGGACCAGTCACAGTTCTCTCCAAACTCTCTCAGTCCCATCTACCTTCAAGGTGTCTGTTGTGGGGAGAGGAAGGGAAAGCGGTTTGTAAGGTGTCTTGAGTCGTCTCCTCCTCCTCCTCCTCCTCCTCCTCCTCCTCCTCCTCCTCCTCCTGCTGTTCTTCTTCTGTTCAGTTTGATTGACATCCTTGGTTTGCTTCAGTGGCATAGCTTTAAAAAAATCAAGTGCGTCTGGTCACTGGTGGTTTGTTGACCTTATTTAAACTTTGCTTCTCATTTCTGCGTTCGTAATCGTCTGCTTAGTATTTTACACTGTGCTGCAAAATCTTGTCCATTTTCATGCATCGTTGTCCACTTAAGAATATGGCAATGAATCGGAATGCCTTCTAAAAAGCCCGAAGGTTGGGATAAAGGCCAAGATCATCATCTAATTTGGAGGGTGATTCTGTTTAAGATTCCCAAAGCAACACGGGCTTTCAGATAAGCACCGTTTTAGTTTCTTAGGGTCGTAATGATTTTTTCCCCCTCTTCGGGACTTTGAATCCAAGAGAAAAAAGTACGTAGGTAATTATGATAGTCCTTAGCAGAATCCCCAAACAAAACCCGTGTAGTACACTGAGCCAGTGTGGTGCATAGTCCTTAGCAGAATCCCCAAACAAAACCCGTGTAGTACACTGAGCCAGTGTGGTGCATAGTCCTTAGCAGAATCCCCAAACAAAACCCGTGTAGTACACTGAGCCAGTGTGGTGCATAGTCCTTAGCAGAATCCCCAAACAAAACCCGTGCAGTACACTGAGCCAGTGTGGTGCATAGTCCTTAGCAGAATCCCCAAACAAAACCCGTGCAGTACACTGAGCCAGTGTGGTGCATAGTCCTTAGCAGAATCCCCAAACAAAACCCGTGTAGTACACTGAGCCAGTGTGGTGCATAGTCCTTAGCAGAATCCCCAAACAAAACCCGTGCAGTACACTGAGCCAGTGTGGTGCATAGTCCTTAGCAGAATCCCCAAACAAAACCCGTGCAGTACACTGAGCCAGTGTGGTGCATAGTCCTTAGCAGAATCCCCAAACAAAACCCGTGTAGTACACTGAGCCAGTGTGGTGCATAGTCCTTAGCAGAATCCCCAAACAAAACCCGTGCAGTACACTGAGCCAGTGTGGTGCATAGTCCTTAGCAGAATCCCCAAACAAAACCCGTGCAGTACACTGAGCCAGTGTGGTGCATAGTCCTTAGCAGAATCCCCAAACAAAACCCGTGCAGTACACTGAGCCAGTGTGGTGCATAGTCCTTAGCAGAATCCCCAAACAAAACCCGTGTAGTACATTGAGCCAGTGTGGTGCAGGGGTTAACAGCAGTGGACTCTAATCCGGAGAACCGGATTTGATTCCTGTCTCCTCCACATGAGTGGTAGACTCTTATCTGGTGAATGGGATTTCCCCCCCTCCTCCTCCACATGATGCTGGATGACCTTGGGCTAGTCACAGTTCTCTTAGAACTTTCCCAGCCCCACCTACCTCACAAAGTGGCTACTGTGGGGAGAGGAAGGGAAGGAGCTTGTAAGCCACCTTGAGTCTCCTTGTAAGAGAGAAAGGCGGGGTATAAACCTTCTTCCTTCTCTTTTATTAAGACCAACTCGAGCACAGGTGTCAAACTTGCGACCCTCCAGATGTTATGGACTACAGTTCCCATCATCCCCTGCCAGCATGATGCTGGCAGGGGATGATGGGAACTGTAGTCCATCACGAGTTTGACACCTATGAACTAGAGTAACACACCCGTGATCTGGATAAACCTGGCTAGCCATAATCTCATCCGGTCATGGAAGCAAAACAGGGTCAGCCCGGCTGGCACTTGGGTTGGAATCCACTAAGAAAATTCTGGGTTGCTCGGCTGGAGGCAGGCAGCGATAAACTACCTCTGAACATCTGTGGCCTTGAAAAGCATTGAAGGATGCACACTTCATTGGGGTGGCTTCACTTGGAGAATCATGGGCAATTCTGGAGGCCTCACTTCCAAAAAGGATGTGGACCTATGCACGACAGAGTTTGGAAAGAGGATTTTTTTTTGCTATGCCATTTCAGACTACAGATGGTATATGAATATTGGTGAATACTCTCTGCATAGGCTTCCAGGTTCAATTCAAGGTTTTGATGTTGGCTTTGCTACCTAAAGTAACTCCTGCACCTGTATGTACCTGCCTGGGCGCTGAGGTCACAGGGAGAGACTCTCTTTATGGTACCCCCCCTTTTGCTGAGATATGGGGGCACATGGGAAGGATTTCTCAGTGATTGCACCCAGGCACCCAGGCTTTGGAATAATCTTCCCTCAGATGTTCTGACTGACCATCCTTAGCTTCTGAGATCTTCTAACAAATATATTGGAGTATTGTTTGCAAGTAGGCTACCATTCTTGGCAGAATTGCACCCTCCTAAGTCTACTGATTTCATTGGACTTAGCATAGTAAATACCACTCTATTTTGCCTTGCTGGTGGAGTCTCCTTTTTTTTTGGAGGTTTTTACGCAGAGGCGGGATGGCCATCTATCAAGGGTGCCTTTGATTGTGTATTCCTGCATGGTAGAGGGTTGGACTGGATGTCCTTTGAGGTCTCTTACAACACTTTGATTCTAGAAGGATGTTAACTTGATTAAGTGAGTGTCTGTTGTTGTGTGCTGGAAACAAGTAAGTGAGTAAATATTTATTAAGTGTTATAGCCATAGGCTTGAACAACATAACATTCAGCCATACTAATGAAAGAAAAAGATAAAATATACAGTGAGATAACAGATTAATCAATTCTGTAAACAGAAACAAGACAGGCAAGTCTGTTTTTGAGGGTTGATACACACCCCTTTTCCTTGATTTAATCAATACATTCATAAAAGAAGAAACCAGGAAAAATAAAAGTTACGATAAAAATTGGAAGAAGCTTTGCTATGCCCGAGTGTAGAATGAAGAACTAAACACAAGATGTGTTTCTTGGGAGAAGGCTGGAGTCAGAAATTAACATCCCAGCAAAGCAATTAAAACATCTGTATTGATCATGCTCAAAATGGAGATATATTAACAGGGCTTTTTCATTGTTTCCATTTCAGCACCTCCCCCCCTCCCATTTTGGCAAAGACACTCTCCCTCCTATGTTAGTTTTTCCAGGTTTTTGCATTCTAGACATGGTGTAATTTATTTCAGGACAATGCCATTGTTAGGTCGAGTGAGCACCCTTGTAGTCAATTGTTTCAGCGAAAGGTTCAAGGAAAATTAGTGTTTTAAATCATGCAGCATCCCTGTATGGCCATTCCCAAACATCTTTCCTCTGCCCTTGGAAGGGAGAAATAATATAGATCCCTCAGGAGACGCTCATGTCTTGACAAGTGTTTAAATATACAAAACAAACGGGGGACATTCAGGCAGAAAACATGCTGCAGAATTACTCTCTCTGAGTATTAGCTTTTGTTTCCTACATTGACAGACTGGTGTTGTGTTTTTTTTTTTTTTTTTTAAAAACACTTTAACAGTCACAACATCACAAAAGTTTGCTTTTCACCAGGATTCCTCACTGTCTGGTCAGCTTTCTGGAGCTTGTAGCAATAGAGAATGATTTATTTTTTTATCTCTGCCCTCTCGATTTGCCCTTGTGGGCTTGTGGTACTCTCTGCGAAGGTTCCATTATCGTTTGGTTGGATTGCATTTGAGTGCTCAGGTTTTATTCATGCTCATCGTTATTTTTTTTGCAAGAGAGACAGTGTGGTGCAGTGGTTGGAGCAACAGCCTAGGACAGTGGTGGCGAACCTTTGGCACTCCAGATGTCATGGACTACAATTCCCATCAGCCCCTGCCAGCATGGCCAATTGGCAAGGGCTGATGGGAAATGTAGTCCATAACATCTGGAGTGCCAAAGGTTCGCCACCACGGGCCTAGAATCTAAGACAGGGGTCTGCAACCTGCAGCTCTCCAGATGTTCCTGGACTACATGCTGGCAGGGGCTGATGGGAATTGTAGTCCATGAACATCTGGAGAGCCGCAGGTTGCAGATCTAGGAGACCCGGGTTCAAATGCCCTCTGTGCCTTGGGGGTTTGCTGGGTGGCCCCCGTCTAGTCACTCCCTCACACCCAGACTGATCTCACGGGTGCTGCGAGGATTAAATGGAGGGGATATAAACACCTTTGGGTATGCGTTGGGAAGAAAGGCAGGAAATAAACAAAGTCAATGAACAGTTTTGCTGTTTTAGCAGATGGAATAAGAGTAAACTGAATAAACGAAGAAGTGAAGATAGCCCATTCTCTCCTGTATCACTGCTAATCAAAACTCGCAGAAAGATCCCCCCTCCTCAGTTCTTTCAGTGGAAATTTTGAGGACCACTGAAAGAAACTCCAATGAACCGTTCCTCCTTCCCCCTTGACTTCAAAATTTCCAGAAATGTTGCATCTCTAGTTTGGCTTCAAGAAACAGAAACTTGGCCAGGAATAAGTTTGATTCAGTGCTTGAGAATCATCAGGGGTGGACAACAAAGTCATCTTCCATGCCATTCATTTTTTCTCAGACTGTAATTCCCTGGTCCACCGTCTGCTCTCTGACACCCATTCCAACCCCTGGTTTTCCATAATTGAAGAAAAAATGGCCTGTATTGGACTGTCAGTGGATTCACTTTGCCCTTTGTCCTATTCAGAAGCTTACAAAAAATTAAAAGGTCAACTATCGGATAGAGAGTTCTCTACCCTAATCACCGCAGCCAAGAAAACGTGCTCCCCCCTGTATTTTTCTCTCCCATTTGAACGGGGCCACTTGGCACACTACCTGTATTGCTTAATAAACCCTGCTCAAAGGAGAGCCATAATGCTCGCCAGGTTTAATGTTATGCCTTCTGCCTTGTTACATGGCAGATTTAATAAGCAAGAAAAGGCTAAAAGATTGTGCCCATGTAACGATGGCTCAGTTGAATTCTGGCCCACCAGTTACTACACTGTCTCAGATTCAAGGAAATCAGATCCAAGTATGTGAATCTTACTCCTTTACATTTACCCGATCTCCCCGATTTAATTAGATTACACTACTTGTTGGACAATCCTGATCCTTCTCTCTGTATGATAGTGGCAGACTTTCTCCTGGAAATTACTAAACGGCAGTAGATTTTCTTCGACCTAACATTTATTTCCTGTATTTTATATGCTTTTTAATCCGTTTTTATTGCTGTTGTACTGTTGTCTATGCCAATAAAGGCTTGCTAAAAAAAAATCTTCCATGCCAACAGCCTGCCTGAATTCTCTTTTCACTGAGGCCCAAACTAGACTCTACATCTAACTAGTGTACACCTGGCACCCGAGGCTGCAAGTTCCCCGTGGAAACTCAATCACAATGTACCACTGGGGACCAGTTCTGACTGGGACTGTATTGTAGGTCTGTGGTTCTCAACCTGGGGTGTGCGTGCCCCCAGGGGTATGCCAGGGGCAAAGCGAGGGGGAACTGCGCTTGGGGCATGCGTGGACCCTGTGCCCCTGCCACGCCCCTGCCCACCCTGGAGCACCGCCGCCATGCCTCCGCACCAGCGCGCGCCTGGTGCATTGCGCCCCTCGCTCCCTTGGCACTTCGCCACTGGGGTACACATCAGATTGTTGGGGGTATATTAAAAAATTATGTAATTGGTTTTCTAATACAGTGGTACAGATTTATGGAAATGGGTTGCCAAGGGGTCCTTGAGTGAGAAAAGGTCGGGAACTGCCGGTGTAGGGGAAGGAGGAGTGTCACCCTCCCTCCGAGCCATTTAACTGACTCGAAATATCCCTGCAGGTGTTATTTGCCCTATTGGGGGGTGGCTATATGTGCAAATATTCAGTGCACATGCTGACCCACAATGGGGCAGAAACCTCCCTCAGGGGCCTCTACAGCACTTCAGGATTTATGTATTTAGAAACATTTTAGGCCGCCTTTCTGTGGACTTGCCCGAGGCAGCTTTCCAAAATAAAAGTAATAAAAATAAAACATGTAAATGACATTAATTAAAATCAGCATTAAAAAAAAACAAAAAACCAGGCCGCTGATAACTTTAAAATAACAGGTTCCAAATTTAAAATAGTGCTTTTAAAAAAAGCTTCTCGATTGGGTGAACAGAAATGATTTGGCCTGCCACCTAAAGGCAGCAGCGTATGTGCCAGGTAAGCTTCGTGGGGAAGGGCATTCCGTAAGGGAGGTACCACCACTGAAAATCCAAACTCCTCCTCCTCCTCCTCCTCCTCCTCCTCCTCCTCCTCCTCCTCCTCCTCCTCCTCCTCCTCCTCCTCCTCCTCCTCCTCTTCTTCTTCTTCTTCTTCTTCTTCTTCTTCTTCTTCTTCTTCTTCTTCTTCTTCTTCTTCTTCTTCTTCTTCTTCTTCTTCTTCTTCTTCTTCTTTATACTGGGTTAAGATTTTGAGCTTTTCATGGGGAAAACATTGCAGAAGATATTGTTTTTCTCTCTCTCAAACTGCATCCTATAATCGTATGTGGACAATCTTGGGAGGACAATGTAATTTTGGTAAACCCAGTTAAATTTGCTGAACATTTTCCTTAACATAATATCTGGCCCCACATTATTCTGTTTTCGAGTCCCTGATTTCCTAAATGACACATTCCACTCATGTTTCTGAGGAGAAGATGAGAAAGAGGTATTAAAACAGAGAAATAGATCGACTGCTTTCTTGGATCAATGGCACCTTTCCAAACCAAGGTTGAAACAGCTAGGGTACCTGTTTTGTGATAGGGACTTATTTTGAAATTGAATCATGTATATGGCAGATTAAAACATAATTTGGGGCTGACACCAGCATTGTTAATAAGAGACAGGAATGTAGGTATAGATTTTTTATGGGGTGGGTTCGGGGGGAGTGACCATGCCCCCACCTGCCCCTGGAGGGCATGGCCATGCCTCCCAAAGTCCCATCCCTGGTCTCAGTGCTTATAAAAGCAGCTCTCTGTGACCAGGGACAGCAGACTCCCCTGCCTTGCTTGCCCTGCCCCGCCCCGCCCCGGTTCAGGGGGGCCAAAGTTATGGACCCTCAAAAATGTAGCCCCCATCTCCTAATAGCTCCCATTGGAAACAAGGGGGATGGGAGCACCCCCTTTGGGAGTCCATAACTTTGGACCCTTAAACCAAACCTCATCAAACTTGGGTGGTATCATCAGGAGAGTCTCCTAAAGATACCCTGAATTTTGGTGCTGCTAGCCTAAAACTCGCGCCCCCTGCAGGCCAAAACCTGAAAAAAAACCTTTAAAATACAAAAAACCACAAATGGGGAGCGGAGCTTCGGACATGTAATGGGGGTTTTTAAACCCGGGAATCCCCCCTTACCTATGTCCTTGATAAAAGAGTGTCTGATACAAGAAGTTCCTAGTGCTGAGACAAGTGAAAAGTTTTTGCTCTTCAAATACATAGGAGAATCGGTAGGTTTTTTTTTATTTTGTTGTGTTTATCCTGTTTTTCTCTCACACTGGAAACTCAGAGTGGCTTCGGTAGGCTTCTGTGGGTTCCCCTGGTAGTTTTCAGTCAGTGTTGAGGCGATCATATTGTGTTTTCCCCGTTTATTTTGACATTCTGTTTCCCTATCTTGTTCAAAGATATGCCGGTAAGATCTTTCTTAAAGCAAAGCATTGGTACACAAGACTGTAACTCAGATCATAGTGCCTTGAATTATGCATGAAGGTATTATATTGGTAAATGTTAGATACTCTGCCTGCGATTCTCCATAAACTGTATACTGAGAGGGTTTCGAGGGGATTGGGGAAGTAGGAGGATTTGTGGGGAAAATCCAAGAAAGCCTTTCTCATCATACTTCTTACCTCAGTTCAGGGATTGTTGAAACGTAATTGTTTCCCCTCTATTAAAAAAAAATAAAGTATCACAACCCACTCATGGCAGCCCCATGAAGTTCCAGGAGATGGGCTAGTCTGGACTATTAGGATGGCTTCTTTGCTCTGTTACGAGAACCTTTTATTATCCTCCTTATTCATGCCTTCGTTTCTTGTGGGGTCAGAGGGCAGGAATCTCCTCTGCTACCAGTGTTATCAATGGGCTTTTGTGTATATTTATGCAAGAGCAGTGAAACCTATGAGTGTGACCTTAGTACATTCGTAGGGCAGTAGAAAATTGTTGGTTTTTTTTAAAAAAAAACAGCTGTAACATACTTGGTCTGTAGGTGCCTGTTAGTTTAAAATTTGCTGATTAATGATGCACTCTACACAATTATACTCTAAGACAGGGTTTATGATGTATTAATTTGACAGATTTAAATTTGATATGAGTTCTTGATATAAGGAGCAGCAGTGGCGTAGGAGGTTAAGAGCTCGTGTATCTAAGCTGAAGGAACCGGGTTTGATTCCCAGCTCTGCCGCTTGAGCTGTGGAGGCTTATCTGGGGAATTCAGATTAGCCTGTGCACTCCCACACATGCCAGCTGGGTGACCTTGGGCTAGTCACAGCTTCTTGGAGCTCTCTCAGCCCCACCTACCTCACAGGGTGTTTGTTGTGTGGGGGGAAGGGCAAGGAGATTGTCAGCCCCTTTGAGTCTCCTGCAGGAGAGAAAGGGGGGATATAAATCCAAACTCTTCTTCTTCTTCTTGACCTTCCAATGAATGTTGTTGCTGTTGTTGTTAAATGCCCTGATTGGAAGGGGGATGGGGGAGAGGCTATAAACCAGGGGTCGCCAATATGGTACCCATGTGATCCTTGTCACCTGCCAACACTTTCCCAAGTGCCTGCCAACTGTTTTTAGGAAATTAGTGGGGCCGGGTGAGGCTTTTTACCCATTCAAAAGTTCTGATTGGCCATTGGAGATCCGATTGGCTGTGTAGGGGGCCAGTAACCAGACCTGGCGGAAATGGTTCAATAAAAGTTTGGCCACATTTGCAACCTGAGCCTCCATAGATAAGGAGGAGTCAAGGAGGTCTCCCAAACTCCTGTCTACTGGCAGCAGAATTAGTTGCATGATATGAAGAGTCAGGAAGTGGCAATCTCTCCCCCCCCCCCCCACCAGTGTCTCCCTGACTCAGCCACAGTCTTGACTCCAGCTGTTTCAACTACTTCACCACAGCTTCATGACAGTTGGCCAGAATATCTGGGTGGGTGGGTGGGGTGGAGGGCGTCTGACTGGTGACCCATCAACAGATACAGCTGGGTATCATCAGCTGAAACTCTGGACCAGCTGGGCATGGGGGCACATCTAGATGTTAAACCATATTTGTTTGTTTGTTTGTTTGTTTGTTTGTTTACCGCCCTCCCCCGAAGGGCTCAGGGCAGTGAACATGAATATACAAATCGAGCACAAAATAAAATCAATAAATCTCATTGAGCACAAAATAAAATCAATAAATCTCAATAAAAATTGAGGAGAGGATGGTTCCTTGCAGCACCAGCTGGTATCTGGGTGATGTTCTCTCACCTAGCACCATTCTCAATCCTTGGCCCTGGAGCAATTAGCACAGCCTCTGTCCCTCAGGCTAGTCTTTATATAGAAGAACTTTTAAGTAAGAAAAAGCGTGACCATAAAGAATATTCAGCAACTTTTGAGCAGAGATTTATGGGACTTGTGGCATAGCTGGAGATAACAGGAAGGAAGGCTTAACGATAATAGTTTGTGAGAGTCTTTAGACCAGTGGGTAGAATTAGATTGGAATTTGGCAGAAGGGGAGAATCTCTTGATGGCCCCATCTTGCCTTTGTGTGCATGGGAGCTTTTGGATATGCTAATTGACTGGATACTTAACAGAAAATGGTCATGATCAGATTAGGATAAAATACATTTGCAGATTGTTACACTAAGGAAGATACTGGAGATACTTCACAAAAGGTGTGAATGAGAAGCCCTCTCTTTCACCTTAGGGCAGTGGTGGCGAACCTTTGGCACTCCAGATGTTTTGGACTACAATTCCTATCAGCCTCTGCCAGCATGGCCAATTGGTCATACTGGCAGGGGCTGATGGGAATTGTAGTCCATAACATCTGGAGTGCCAAAGGTTTGCCATCATGGCCTTAGGGAATAGGAGCTAACCTGCTCAAAGGTGTATTTGCATCTTCAAAACATCAAGGCATGGCTTAACATCTACACCAGGGGTCCCCAAACTTTTTAAACAGGGGGCCAGTTCACTGTCCCTCAGACTGTTGGAGGGCCGGACTAAAAAAAACTATGAACAAATTCCTATGCACAAATGATTGTAAAATGTTTGATTTCACCTTTCAGCCTTTCTGTCATGGTCTATTTTTAGAACAGTGACCAAAGTATGTCAAGTACAGGGTGGGCTCCAAATATTGTTGGGGAGGCTGTGGAATACCTTCCCCTGTAAAAAAAGCAGAACTTTCCCAATGAAGCATTCCATCTAACCCAGGGTCAGGTATCTTCCTGGGTTCTTTCCTCCTAGCAGCCAGCGAGCGATTCCACCAGCCTGGCCTGATGCCAATGGGAGTTGAGAAGCATGGAGACAGAAAGCCTAGAAGAGCAACACATGGAGTAGCTGAGAGGGAAGGGTGGAGCAGGCGTTGCCACGTGTAAGGTTTCCAACTCTGGGTCAGAAAATTCATGGAGATTTGGGGGTGCCATCATGTAATTGCAATCAACAGCCATTGGGGCCGGTTCCTCCTCTCCCTCGAGCCTCCACTGCATATGAATGGAGCCATCGCCGCCATGCCTGGCGGGCCGGATAAATGCCTTCAGGGGGCCACATTTGGCCCCCGGGCCGTAGTTTGGGGACCCCTGATCTACACCTATGCAAGAGAAAGGTCCCCAGTATCTTCCTCCCTCCCCCCCCCCTTCGCCCAGACCTTCTCTCCATTGACCCTAACTAACTAGTACAGTTGGAGATATATTACCTAACTTGCCTCCCCAATCTGGGTGTGTTTGGACTGGGAATTTTGTATTATGAAAAACTGCCTTGGCATTTTTAAAAAAAGTGTTTATGGAGCCATTTCCTCAAGTCAGGGAGATCCAGATCATTATCTCACCCGTTTTGAGGTAGGCAAGTGACCACTCTGTTGTTCTCTTGCTGAGAATAAGTGGGATTTCCATCTTTCACAGGCATTTTGTTAGTAATTCAATAAACTGCTTTCAAACACTTGTTTCGTGACTTGACTCAAATCAGCTAGTGCTATTGTGGTGCAGTGGTTAAGAGGAGGTGGACTCTTATCTGAAGAACTGGGTTTGATTCCCCACTCCTCCACTTGAGCGGCAGACTCTTATCCAGTGAACTGGATTCGTTTCCCCACGCCTAATTTCCTCTTGCGTGACTTTGGACTAGTCACTGTTCTCTCTGAACTCTGTCAGCTCCACCTACCTCACAAGGTTTCTTTTAAAGGGATGAAAGGGAAAAGGAGTTTGGAAGCTGCCTTGAGTCTCCTTACAGGAGAGAAAGGCTGCATATAAATCCAAACTCCTTTTCCTCCTCCTCTTCCTCCTCTTCTTCTAAAACAGTGGGTCGGGACCCCTTTGGGGGTCGAACGACCTGTTCACAGGGGTCGCCTAAGACTCTCTGCATCAGTGTTCTCCATCTGTAAAAAGGATAAATGTTAGGGTTGGGGGTCACCACCACATGAGGAACTGTATTAAAGGGTCGCGGCATCAGCAAGGTTGAGAACCATTGTTCTAAAACATAATTTCTAAAACATAATTTCTTTTGCCAAGCTCTACTAAATTAATGTAGACTCGTGATTTACGTGCCTGTTTCCTTCTCAAGGTGGTGACTGAACACAGGGTTAAAATCAAATATTTTTTATTGAATACACGTGAAGCTTCATTCTGTTTTGATCTTTCCTTTGCCGTGAAAGATCTAAAAGTCTTATTGGACTGTATTCTTGCTTTGATTGACGACTCAGCTGGACATTTTGACAGCCAGTCTGCAAGAAAAGCAGAGAATCATGAATTTTCTTGTGATTTGTAACGTTCTGTGTTCATCATTTTGTATGGTGTCATCATAATTTTGGGATTGCGTTTTATTTCTGCCCTTTTACAGTGCAGTCCTAGGCAGAGTTACTCCAGTCTAAACCGATTGAAATGAATGAGCTCGGACTGGAGGAACTCTTAGGATTGCGCTGCTCATTACTTAAATTTTATATTTGTATTTTAGTACACTATGAATGTTTCATTTCTTTTAAAGTGTGAAATGGCAGATGTATAGGTCATGGCTGTTAAATCTAGAAAAAGAAGTAACAGCTTCCCTTAGTCTGGCGGAAATCTTGGAATGCTCAGTCAGTGCAGAAGGTTAATTTTTTAATCACTCTGAATTTTTAAACATTTTAATCAGGGCTGATCTATTGTGAAAAGTTGCTTTTTGGCAATCACGCTTTCGTAAGTAGCCTGTGCCTCACAGATCTGTTCTGTGTTACCTAAGTGGAGCTTTTGTTGTCTGGCCTATTTGTTGGTTGAAAGTAAACATTATTTTTTTAAAAAAATTTAAAATTTACATTGATTCTCCAGCATTGTTCTCCTTTTTATTTTATCCTCACAACATTTCTTCTTCTGAGAATTTGCCTCTGGCTTGCTTAAACAAGAATAAGTTTCCAGCGCGGCAGAAAAGCCAGAAGGATTTTGGATTTTTTGACAGAAGCGTGTCTTAATTAATAATGCTACATTTGATTTGTTTCTAGTTCAGTAGAGTGCGGGACTGAATTGAAAAACAGTTCCCTCCTATTGAAGCTCTGGGGAAAGATTTTTTGTTGTTGTTGACTGTTGAGATGAATGCAATTGTCTGCTCAGAAATGTACGCGGCAAACTCAGGGGTTTGTGTGTTCCTTCAGATTTCCATAACACCTATGTTTAATTTGCAAGTAATTCCCCCCCCCCAAGCTTTCTGTCCAGGAAGGTTTTTACAGTGTTCTGAATTCTGGTGTGAGTTTCAAGCCTCCAAATGGAGCCTGGAAATATCCCGGAATCAATCAATCAATCAATCAATCAATCAATCAATCAATCAATCAATCAATCAATCAATCAATCAATCAATCAATCAATCAATCAATCAGCTGGTGGTTCCTGGCCCCTCCATGATGCGGCTGGCCTCTACCAGGGCCAGGGCCTTTACAGCCCTGGCCCCTGCCTGGTGGAATGCTCTCCCTCCAGCTGTCCGGGCCCTGCGAGACCTTAATGAGTTTCCAGTCAGAGGGGGCCTGTAGAGCACTGAAAGTTATTCCGCCGGGCTTTTGGGGAGAGCAGCTGCTGATGCCCCCTCCTCTCCCCCCGCTTTTTATTCTAACAACTGGGGCCCTGCTGTTCCCTCTTAGGGGAGTTTTAATTATTGGACGCCATCTGTTGCTGTTGTTGTTGTTTGATATGTTTTATGATTGGACGCTGTATTTTAATGTATACCACCACCTATTGTATGGTGTGTGCCCTTTATTCATTTGTTGTGAACCGCCCTGAGCCCTCCGGGGGAGGGCCGTATATAAGCATAAAAGTCAGTCAGTTTAACTATCAAATTTTCACTTGTGTCCCCTGCCTACAGATACCATATAAACTCGTGTATAAGTCGACCTGAGTATAAGTCGAGGCACCTAGTTTTACCACAAAAAACTGGGAAAACTTATTGACTTGTGTATAAGTCGAGGGTGGGAAATGCAGCAGCTAGCGGCACAGAGCAGGGCGCCGCCGCCATTCCCCCTCTCCCAGGGAGAAGGGGGCCGCCTTCTCCCTGGGGCAGAGGGGGTTCCCTGCACAGAGCATGGTGCCACTGCCATTCCCCCTCTCCTGGGAAATGTAGTTCCAAAGCAGGGTCTCCTGGGAAATGTAGTTCCAAAGCAGGCCATTTCAGCCTGGAAGGGAACACAGGCAGGCCTCTTCTCAAGCCTGCTCTGTTTGATAAAGTAAGTGTGTGGGGAGGGGGGAGCGCCATGGGGAGGTGCCGCAGCCCCCCCCCCCAAAAAAAATCACTGACTCGTGTCAGGGGAAGCATTTTTCAGCCTAAAAAAAGGGCTGAAAAACTCGACTTATGCACAAGTATATACGGTCGTTAAATCAGCAGATATACGGTAGTTAAATCAACTCAACCCCAAAAGTTGTTCCTGCGGACTTAGGGGACCATGACACCACAGTGGCTCTCAATATACTGGCAATATACAGTGTTACTAGGTTCTGTAGAGCAGCGCTTGAAATATGCCATAAGGTGGTCCAGGCCATGAAATAGGCGTCGATTTGAAAGTTATAGTTACAGTATATTATCAGTTAATTTCATTGTCCCGTTTTGCGTATCTTTTTTTTAGCTTTAAGCCTTTTGCTTTCTTTTAATTGTGTATTCAGTAAAAATTCTGATTCTCGTGAATCATCCCAGTCAGTACGAATGAAGAATTAATGCTATCGGGAGTGTTTACAGCATAACATTAACCAGAACGTCTGAGTATCTGCCTTTCCTATGTTACTGCTTTTTGATGGTACCTGTTGTGAAAAACTCATAAGAACATAAGAACTAGCCTGCTGGATCTAGCCCAGCTCTCTGCTACTCGCAGTGGCCCACCAGGTGCCTTTGGGAGCTGACATGCAGGATGTGAAAGCAATGGCCTTCTGCTGCTGCTGCTCCCGAGCACCTGGTCTGCTAAGGCATTTGCAATCTCAGATCAAGGAGGATCAAGATTGGTACCCGTAGAGCGACTTCTCCTCCATAAATCTGTCCAAGCCCTTTTTAAAGCTATCCAGGTGAGTGGCCATCACCACCTCCTGTGGCAGCATATTCCAAACACCAATCACCCGTTGCGTGAAGAAGTGTTTCCTTTTATTAGTCCTCATTCTTCCCCCCAGCATTTTCAATGGATGCCCCCTGGTTCTAGTATTGTGAGAAAGAGAGAAAAATTTCTCTCTGTCAACATTTTCTACCCCATGCATAAGTTTATAGAACTGAACTTATTTGGTTATAAGCCTGCGTAGTGTCATTTACGGTGCCCTTCTGCAAGTCACTTCATTGGCACTGAATCTGCCTGAGGTGGCACAACCAGGCTGCCTTCTAAGTGGCTTGCTGCCACTTAGGCCAGCAACCTGCCACGGGGGCCAGCAACCTGATAGGGACTCTTCCCCAACTCGAGCCATAGCAAGGCGGAACTGCGCCCCTGCCACGTCGTGCCATGCCCCCACACCGACACACGCCCGGTGTGTCATGCCTCTCCTGTCCCCTTGGCGCTACGCCATTGCCCCCAACCCCTGTTGGACTGCTATATGCAGCTCCATGTGCCAGTGGACGTTTGTGCTGGCAGATGCTGGTGTTCCCATGCTGAAAGGGCTCTAGCCCCAGGCCTGTCCCCTTAGAATCCTTCACTGGGGCTTTGCCATTATGCCCAGCTGCCTTGGCTGTGCTGCAGAGCTGCTCCCCAGTGCTGGCACAAATCATGTCAAATCATGTCACTGCATTACCCCATATGTCCCTACCCCATATTTTCCTAGTCGCCCCCTGTGTTCAGCAGAGGCCAATTTACTGGTGGTTCCTGGCCCCTCAATGATGCGGCTGGCCTCCACTCGGGCCAGGGCCTTCTCAGCCTTGGCCCCTACCTGGTGGAACGCTCCCCCACCAGCTTTCCGGGCCCTGCGGGATCTTGGTGAATTCCGCAGGGCCTGTAAGACTGAGTTGTTCCACCGGGCTTTTGGAGTGTCCGGCCGCTGATTGAGGTGCCCCTTCTATTCCTCCGGTTTCGGAGTCCCCCTGTCATCTAGGGGACCCACTTTTTTGTTCTGTTTCCCCCTCCTTGGGAGGGTTTAATTTGGGTTTTGCTGACGCCATTTTTTATTGAATCTACCGCTGTGTTTTAAATTTAAACTATTTTAACTTAATGGGGTTTTGTTTGTATATATTATATGTAGAATCTGTGTTGTGTACCGCCCAGAGCCCTCCGGGGGTTGGGCGGTATAAAAATCCCATAAATAAATAGGCAGGCAGGCAGGCAGGCAGGCAGGCAGGCAGGCAGGCAGGCAGGCAGGCAGGCAGGCAGGCAGGCAGGCAGGCAGGCAGGCAGGCAGGCAGGCAGGCAGGCAGGCAGGCAGGCAGGCAGGCAGGCAGGCAGGCAGGCAGGCAGACAGACAGACAGACAGACAGATAGATAGATAGATAGATAGATAGATAGATAATGCCCCTTACGCTGGTGAAAGTGGCATTTAAGCCGGTGCCAGGGTCACACTGTCTCTTCAGCACATCCCTTTCCCTTTATAGATTGCATAGTTAGAAACGCAGTTTTAATTAAGTAGGAAAAAAATTAGCTATGGCTCAATTCCCAAATGATGAACAATGGCTTCATCATCACATTTGGCACCGAACATGAGTTCTTTTGTTATTACCGTATTTTACCCCAGTAAAGTTTTAGGAACATCCATCAACATCTGATTTATGAAGGAAAAAATAGATTTGAGTCCATTAGCTCCTTAGAGACCTCCCCTACTTTAGCCTCTTGTGTTAGAGTCCCTTTACCATCTTTGGGACCCCCCCCCCCCCCGGGAGGGTTTTTATTAAGGATTTACTGCTGACGCTGTTTTTATATGTTGATCGCTGTTGTTTATTTTAACTGGGTTTTAATTGTATGTTATATTATTATGTTGTTCACCGCCCAGAGCCCTTTGGGGGGTAGGGCGGTATAAAAAACTCAAAAATAAATAAACAAATAAAACAAATATCTGACGACGGGAGTCTGACTCCCAAAAATTTTACCCCTTAAAATCTTGTTGGTCTTTTAAGATGCTGCCGGAATCAAATCCAGATGTTCTACTGCAGACCAAGATGGCTACCCTCTGAAACTAGTTTGCAGAACTTTTGCTTGAGAGTAAAACTATCCATTGGCCTGACATTGGCAGTGTTGAAAAGCATAACACCTTTCTCCTAACATATTAAGTTCCTGTGGCTCGTTGTCATTAATAAGGTTGGCAGGAATGGATGGCTCTATTAATGCAATATAAATTGAAACAGTGATGTTTTCATCTTTTATATTTGTGTGTCTACGGTCGGAAAGAAGCAAACCTTTATTTCATGGTATAAATCAGTTCAGTTTTCTCATTTTTTTTAAATAAAAAAAGGTTCAGCTCTTTTTTTGTTTTTTTCCGTTTTTGCTTACTATTGGTGTACACACTACATTGTTTTCATCACAGCTCTTAAATGTATATATTTTACCTACTGGCTGTAAAATGGGAAGGACTCAACCCGAGTGGGGAGTAAAACCCAGTTCTCCAGATTAGAGGCTTTTTCTGCATAAACCTTTAAAAACATTTTGAGGCAGGAAATAAAAATGTGTCTTCCGTGGAGCTCTACATTGTTCCTACCCCAAACATTCCATTTGCTGCCTCAAAATCTCAAATGAATCCTCTTTTAACCCCGGTTGAAATGTTTTGAAAACACCTTCAGTTGCTGTGTGATGTATTGTCTAAGGCTCATTCCGCACATGCAGAATAATGCACTTTCAAACTGCTTTCAGTGCTCTTTGAAGCTGTGCGGAATAGCAAAATCCACTTGCAAACAGTTGTGAAAGTGGTTTGAAAATGCATTATTTTGCGTGTGCGGAAGGGGCCTAAGTTTCCTACACTTCTCTGCTTTCCCAGAACTTCCTCCCTGGTGCCATTTTCCCAGCTCACTCTCTGTTGCCCCTCCGCTGTTTATTTGCTCATTTCTGTTTGTTCTTTTTAATTTTTTTCGGGGGGGCGGGGACCTTCCAGTCATCAATTATAGAATGAATAGAGAATCTCGGCAAAGAGCTTTGAAGCAGTGAAGAATCAATTCAATACGGAACTCAAAACAAAAGGGAAAAGTCATGTAATGGCAGCCAGGAATTGTGTTTTTTTTTTGGGGGGGGGTGAATGTGGACATGGGGGTGGGGGGTGGTTGAAAACATTTTCAAAATGTTTTTGGTGATTTGTGTGGAAAAGGCCAGAATCTGCTGCTCTTAACCACTATCCCACATATTGGACATAATTCCTCAAGTGGGAGAGAGAGATTTTTGTAGATGCCCCCTGTCGATCTCCTTCACACTGCAGGCCTCTGGGTCTGTGTTGTTTTCCTCCCAGAACAACTCCCTGGGAAGCACATAGGGCTGCGAACGGAGATCTGCATGAAAGCAGAGATGGGAAACTTCCATTGCACAATCTGTGGGTCTGTGTTGTTTTCCTCCCGGAACAGCTCCCTGGGAAGCACATAGGGCTGCGAACGGAGACATGCATGAAAGCAGAGATGGGAAACTTCCATTCCACAATCTGTGGGTCTGTGTTGTTTTCCTCCCGGAACAGCTCCCTGGGAAGCACATAGGGCTGCGAACGGAGACATGCATGAAAGCAGAGATGGGAAACTTCCATTCCACAATCACAGTCTTCATTCATGGTCCTTCAACCCAACGATAATAACAGTAGTGACAAAACAAAGTCCATTCAATGGGGTTGCTCAAGGATATAGGTGTCCTGAGCAAAGGCGTAGCTGCCAGGGGGAAGGGTGGGGCATCTTGCCCCGGCATGCGCCAGTGTGGGGGTTTGGTAGGGGTGTACTGGGTGGGTGCGGGCATGGCAGGGGCATAGGGTACACACGTGCCCTGGGCGCAGTTTCCCCTCTCTTCGGCTCTGGTCCTGAGGCATAATTGCTCAATGTGGATAGGGATCAGACAGCTGTTGTTCTCTGAACAGTGGTAATGAAAATAAGACAGTTGCACTGGAGACAAGACTCTTGCTTGTGGTGCCCCCTTGATCTAGCAGAGAGCTGTTGTGTGTTCGATGGGATAGGACTCCAGAGGATGGCATTTTTCTACTCCATCAAACTGCTGGAGGCTGTCTCAGGCGGTGAGTTTAATTGGATAGCCTTTGGGGAACAAGTCATCTACCTGAGAGGACAAATGAAGCAGAAACACAGTTTCCAGGAAAAAGAGTGGCGTAGGAGGTTCAGAGCTCGTGTATCTAATCTGGAGGAACCGGGTTTGATTCCCAGCTCTGCCACCTGAGCTGTGGAGGCTTATCTGGGGAATTCAGATTAGCCTGTGCACTCCCACACACGCCAGCTGGGTGACCTTGGGCTAGTCACAGCTTCTCGGAGCTCTCTCAGCCCCACCCACCTCACAGGGTGTTTGTTGTGAGAGGGGAAGGGCAAGGAGATTGTAAGCCCCTTTGAGTCTCCTGCAGGAGAGAAAGGGGGGATATAAATCCAAACTCTTCTCTTCTTCTTCTGACAGGGTGATCGTGAGAGGATAAAATTTGATCACCCAAAACTCTGTAATATTTCGTATTAACAAAGGCAAACTCAGCAATTGGATGCTGCACCGATGCCCTTTGCAGCATATAGAACTGCCTTATATGGCATCGGACCACTGGTTGGTCAATGACGGTGATTTTTCCACTTCCCATATTATCTAATCCTGTGTTTTTAATTTTGGGAATTGGAGGTTCTGGAGATGGAAGGTGAGATCTTCATGCAAAGCTGATGTTTTCTTGATGAGGCATTGCCCTTGACTCCCCCCCCCCCCCATCTGTCTCTTTTTCCTGGAAACTGTGTTTCTGCTTCATTTGTCCTCTCAGTCATTTTGTCACGGAGCCAAAACTCTTTGGCTGTGCAAGAAGGTTGCTGTATTTTTCCCCCCAAGATGAGGAAAGAGGCTTGAACAAAAGGAAAGGGTATCTGTCCCAGCATCCAGTTTGGGCTATGAACACCAAGATGTTAAAAGCAGGTTTGCCGTTGCCCATCTCCACGTCACGACTGTAAGGTGAACACCACTCAGATAAAGTTAATGTAAAAGAAAAACTTTATTGATTTGGGTCGCCCTAACTACAGGGTGCTGGAACTGAGGATTCTTGTCCTCAGTTCCAGTATTTATTCTATTCTACAAAAACAGACAGCAACCAATCAGCTTTTCCCCTCCCCCCAGTTCCTGGTCTCTCATTGGTTCTGACGGAGCTACATAGTTTCGTTTTGCCGTAGCTCCCCAGCCCGGTTTCCTGCTTTAATGCAAAAAGGCGGGAGCTGGTGATTGCTGGGAATTGTAGTCCCATCCAAATACTAGCCAGGGTTATCTTGCTGAGCTTCAGAGATCTGACAAGATGAGGCTAGCCTAGGGCAGTGGTGGCAAACCTATGGCACGGGTGCCAGAGGTGGCACTCAGAGCCCTTTCTGTGGGCACACATGCAGAGTTCATCATGTGGGGGGGGCAGAAATCACCCCCCCCCACACACATATAGGCTAGCCTGGGCACGATCCTTTACCTGGGAGTAAACTCGGTTGCTGGCAATGGGGCTTGCTTCTGAGTAAACCCTCCTAGGGTCGTGATTCACCCACTTGAAGTGTTATACGGTTGCTTCACCAAGTTTACGACCGAGTAACGTGCGCCTTGGAGCCAACCGTTTTTTTCTAAACTAAAACCTCAGTATTCAGGTTAAATTGTCGTGTTGGCACTTTGCGATAGCAAGCAAGCAAAGCCTTTATTGGCATACATAGAATAGCAGTAACAGAACACGCGAACATAAACATTTTAAAAGGCAAAAAGAATAACCTCAGATATATACATATTATTACTGGCTCTGAATTATCTCCGTAACAATTATCTGAATTATCTCCGTGTTGGCACTTTGCGATAAATAATTATTATCTCCGTGTTGGCACTTTGCGATAAATAAATGGCTTTTGGGTTTTAATTTGGGCACTCAGTCTCGAAAAGGTTCGCCATCACTGGCCTAGGGTATCTGGGCCCAGGTATTTGTGATATATGTTGCCTTAAATAGTTTGCTGCTCATACTTTTCTCTAATTCCGTTAACACTAGTCCTGTTTCGTTGTTCATTAGTTGTCCTGCACTGTATGATTTCCCTGCTTTCAGTCTTGTCAACTGTACTGAGAAAGAAAGAGAAAGCAAACTGTAAATCAATCAATAAAATAAACATGGGTCAGCCATAGAGTTAAAGTCCTGGCTTGGAGGGGTCGGGCTATTATGTCCACCCTTCCACGCCCCCCCCCCCCCGGGCACTGTGTGAAAAAAGGTTGATAAAAATCTGTGATTTAATTTTTTTAAAAGAATTTAATTAAAAAATTAAACCAGTTTTTTTTTTTACAAAATGCTTTATAAATCAGATTTTTCAACAAAACGCTATTTGAGGAACAAAATCTATTCAAAAATTTATTCCAAGACAGTTTTCTGTTTGAAATACATTATAGTCCAAAGATTATTCATCCTGAAATAAGGATGTTCCTAAAGGCGCCTAGCTGATCACACTTTGAGAAAAAAAATGTTAGAATGGATGTTACTTTGGTTGTCCGACAAAGCCAGGCAGGTATTAATTCATGGATGCCTTTCCAGATGACTCTGTGCATTGACTTTTCCATGTTATGAAGTTGGAGAACCCTCCCCACAGGGTGGGTGGACCATGACCAGATGCTGGTCCCCTTCCCCCTCAATTCCCTCCTCACGGGTGAGGTGAGGAGAAGTAAAGCAATGGAACATGGGCAGAGGTGGGATCCAGCAGGTTCTCACAGGTTCCTGAGAGTAGGTTACTAATTATTTGTGTGTGCCGAGAGGGGGTTACTCATTGGTGATTTTGCCATGTGATTTTGGCTTTAGTTACGCCCCTCCTCTCAGCAGTAGCGCGCAGAACTTGAAGCAGTCTAGTAGGAGGTGCACCGGCGTGCGTGGCAGCCTGCGCCTGCGTGCATTTGTTTCCCGCCCAAGGACTGGCGCAGCGGCTGCGTCCTTGACACAGCCCCGCCCAGGAATGCCCCCCTGAATGTCCGGCCATGCCCCCATTGTGCCCCACCCAGCCTCATTGGCGCTATGCCACAGTTTGAATCCCACCACCATGGGAACCTGTTACTAAAATTTTTGGATCCCACCACTGAACATGGGGCAGGCAAATATGCTAGTAAGGCCTAACCCTGGTTCATTTGTTGCTTTCTTTTGATCTATGACTTCATTTAGATATCATGTGAAACTGGGGGTTCATTAAATCAAGAATGGCTAGTGGCCACCCTGCTCACTGTAGCAGGGCACCTCAAACCAGGCTTATAGTTGGTTGTGTAACCATGGTTATGATGTCTGTCTGGTTATTATTATCTGGATTGCTCCCTGGCTGTGCCCTTGCTCTAGAGAAAGCCAGGATACCAACCAGATCACTCCAGGATAGACGGGGGAAAGAGTGAAGGTGACAAAAACCAACTTCTTTTGAAGCCAACCAGGGTATGAATACATTTTTTTCAAAAAAAAAAAAAAAAGCTAGTCCATACATACATAAGCCTTTATTGGCATAGTCAGAAAGAGTTACATACATCGGGAACAATTGCATGAATACATGATAGATAAAAGGCCCCACGGGGAGCACAACAAATACGTTCTACTGGGAACTCTGAACTATCTCTGCAATGAAATTGGCGATCTCTTCACAAAGACCGGGGTCCGAGTTTTTTAACAATAGAGATAACCTAGTCAGATCAGGCAGCCCAGATTGGAAGAAAAAATGTAAGTTGGTATATTTAGCTCTGATGTTGTCAAATCTGGTGCAGTGCAAGAGTTGGTGAGTCAGGCTTTTCAACCACATTAAGTTTGCAACTGCATAACCTTGCGGATTTATCTACATTGCTGAACCTACCCTTTAATAGGGCAGAGGGCAGAGGTGGGATCCAGCAGGTTCTCACAGGTTCCCGAGAGTAGGTTACTAATTATTGGTGTGTGCCGAGAGGGGGTTACTAATTGGTGATTTTGCAGTGGCGCGCAGAACTTGAAGCAGTCTAGCAGGAGGTGCACTGGCGTGCGTAGCAGCCTGTGCCTGTGTGCATTTATTTCCCGCCCAAGGACCGGCGCAGTGGCTGCATCCTTGCCACAGCCCCGCCCAGGAATGCCCCACCCCCGGAATGCCCGGCCAAGCCCCATCGTGCCCCGCCCAGCCCCATTGGCGCTACGCCACAGTTTGAATCCCACCACCATGGGAACCTGTTACTAAAATTTTTGGATCCCATCACTGGAGAGGGCATAACGTTAAAACGCGCAATAATAAGTGCTTTCCTTGTGCGTGGGTTCGTTAAGGTATGGAGGTAATAGGCCATACGTCTCTGCTCAAATGGAATTAGGAGTTGTGTTGGAGAGCAGGAGAAAAAATAGCTAAAGAAAGTTCCAGAAGCCGGGAACTGAAGAGTTGTGAAGAGAATGGCTGTGATAGTTATGGAGAGACCCACTTAGCATCCAGGGCTTCACAAAAAACTGTGGCAACTGAGGCTGAACACAAACGTGACTCTGCCAGGCGAAAGCACAGGCTTGTGGGAGTTTGCCCTGGCACCGCAGCTCATTAAACTGGATTCCTGTCGGTGCAGGAAGCGCCAGGTGCTCAATTAGCACACTGGCAAAACCACCCAGCCGGTGAATGTGTGCGGCTGCTTTGCTTAGGTAGCAGCCCACCTTAATGAGGTGCTGCGTGAGCACAGAGTCCCAGGATGACATGTTTTCCCTCTCCACAGCATCACGTCCCGTTCCGGCCTGAGCGGCTTGCTGCGCTGTGGGAAACTGGGGATAATTGTGCGAGGGGAACGGGGCAAAAGGTCGGAAACATCTCTCTCGTACCCATTCGTTCTGGGCAGACAACAGATCGGCGCCTTCACCTCACTCATCCTGATTTCTGTCTCCCTGTGTGATGAAAGAAGAAGAAGAAGACTTTATTTACAGTCAATGACCAGATATATTACAAATCTCCAAAATATCTGCAACAAAACAAGAATGCAGATCTCTCTCCCGTATTCCAGCGCTATCCATCTATATACCATTCTACTTTGTAAACACACCAAACAGCATAAAAATACTAAACAAAACAACAATATCTAAGGGGGATACTCTAGTCTATTCAGATCATTTTTTCTTTTTCATAATGAATAGACAGAATTTTGCTACCCATTTAGTAATATTCTCCTTCTTATCTTGTAAATAGTTTTTCACAACAAACTTTATCAGAACTATATGTTATCTTGTGTAGTAGATGTGACAGGCATTTTTTCCTTGCCTCCTCATAAAGGGGACACTTTAATAACATATGCTCTATAGTTTCTACAGAATTCAGAGAGCAAGAACATAACCTTGCAGCGTAAGGTATCTTTTGATATGTCCCTTCTAAGACAGCAGAAGGTAAATGTGCACTTCTTGCAAGAGTAAAAGCTCTCCTTAGATCTTTGTTATCCAGATAAGTTAAATAAGGAGCAGGGGCAGTGATATATTTCTGTGTATATAGCATAGAGGAAAATCTGAATATCTTGCCAGATCAGACTGTCGTGATACATCTTTGATTCTTTGGGTAAGTTCACTTTTAAAATGATCCCAATTTTTGATCATATGGATGTTATATGGAAGGCCACATTTATTAAGGCACTTCTCCACCTCTTGAGCCCACCTAGGTTTATAAGGATCTTTTCTAGAAAGGGCCAGAGACCATTTGAATCAGTGTGTAACTTTATTCATTTATATGCCGTTGTGTGATGAAAGAAGAAAAAGTTAGTCAGGCAAACACTGTAGGCACTGTGTGAGCACACGCACGAAGCTGCCTAATACTGAATTGGACAGTGAGTCCGTTGAAATCAGTATTGTTTTCTCAGACTCTTAGCAGGTCACCGGGGTCTCTTTTATATCCCCTCTTTTAGCTGGAGACGCTGGAGACTCACTTCAACATGCCAAGCAGATGTTCTACAACTGAACTATGACCCCTTCCACAGGGGCAGTCCCATCCAAATGGCCAAGCGCCTGGATGTGGTGCCACAACCCTGCCACCCCACTGTCCCCAGGAGGGCTTTCCAGTGGCACGGGGAGACAAACAGGCAAACAAAAACCCCTGCCACTGATAGACCCTCCGTAGGGCTCCCATGGAGTTATGCCACCGAAAACGTGCCATAAGTCCAGCAGCCAGACGCCGGCCTTTTTGACAGTGAAGTGGCAATGGGAGCCAATGAACGTTGGTTCCGCCCCTGGTCACGCCTCCAGACTATTCCAGTCACACCAGCGTAGGGTGCAAAGAAGCACTGGCAGGGTGTGCCCTGCTGTGTCGGCCTGTTTCAGCGAATCACAGCTGCCGCCTGCTGGCGCATTCACCCCTCTACCGGGGCAAATGCTTTGGGGAGTGTAGACCCATGCCACCTACAGCAGTGGATTTGACCCTCTCCTTTTGAATGGGGCCATTAATTGAAAAGTATGGATTTTTATCTTCCTATTAATCCCTGCTTTTTTGTCCTGTATCAGGCCTTTGGTCCCTCAAGATCAATATTGTCTTCTCAGGCTGGCAGTGTCTCTCTAGGGCAGTAGTGGTGAACCTTTGGCACTCCAGATGTTATGGAGTACAATTTCCATCAGCCCCTGCCAGCATGGCCAATTGGCCATGCTGGCAGGGGCTGGTGGGAATTGTACTCCATAACATCTGGAGTGCCAAAGGTTCGCCACCACGGCTCTAGGGTCTCAGGTGAAATAATTTCTCATCAGCTACCACCTGATCCCTTTAACTGGAGATGCTTGGGCTTGAACCTGGGGCTTTCAGTATGCCAAACAAATGCTCCAAACAGTGCACACCTATGCTTTTGCACTACTAAGTTTACAGTGTGCGTCGCCTATCACGGCCAGCCTGAGGACCCACCTTATTGAGAATGTAGTAGTGTTGTTGTTGTTGTTGTTATCAAAGAGATAGAAAAAGTGCAGAGAAGGGCAACGAGGATGATTGAAGGATTGGAGCACCTTCCTTATGAGGAGAGGCTGCAGCGTTTGGGACTCTTTAGTTTGGAGAGGAGACGTCTGAGGGGGGATATGATTGAAGTCTATAAAATTATGCACGGGATAGAAAATGTTGACAGAGAGAAATTTTTCTCTCTTTCTCACAATACTAGAACCAGGGGGCATTCATTGAAAATGCTGGGGGGAAGAATTAGGACTAATAAAAGGAAACACTTCTTCACACAACGTGTGATTGGTGTTTGGAATATGCTGCCACAGGAGGTGGTGATGGCCACTAACCTGGATAGCTTTAAAAAGGGCTTGGACAGATTTATGGAGGAGAAGTCCATCTATGGCTACCAATCTTGATCCTCCTTGATCTCAAATTGCCAATGCCTTAGCAGACCAGGTGCTCAGGAGCAGCAGCAGCAGAAGGCCATTGCTTTCACCTCCTGCATGTGAGCTCCCAAAGGCACCTGGTGGGCCACTGCGAGTAGCAGAGTGCTGGACTAGATGGACTCTGGTCTGATCCAGCAGGCTAGTTCTTATGTTCTTATGTTCTTATCTGTTCATTTCATTTTGGTGGGTTTTAGATCTCGGTACTCTAATATTTATTTTGTTTTAGAGACAGAACAAAGCAGATTTTCTTGGGTTTCACTCAGTTAAGCTATTGTCCTAAATCACATCAAATGTCAGGACTACAGCCCCCAGCATGCACCGGATAAAAACGATAAAGCTGGAAGTCAAAGCCCATTTACAAACACTGGTTCCAGATCCAGATGTTACCCATAAGACTGAGTCCAACAGGAATTCAAAATCCAAGACAAGGTTTCTCCATCAGTAGGACCCACACAAAATCAGGAAGTGTCCCAAAGACAAATGTCATCCAGACAAAGGGCAGACCAAGAATATGGGCTCAATGGCCTGAATCTAGTTAACCAATCAAATGACTAGCAAATGATGTAACTTGGTGGAAAAAAGTATGTTGCTAACCAGCTGATGAGACCAATCAGATGTTTGCCAATTAGACCCAATGCCTTTCAGCTGCATTGGATCCAGTTAACAGACACCTTCTTCCAGGCAGGGGGTTTACAAGATGGAACGGACTGCTAGGCCTAGTGGGGCAACCAGCAACTGGGTCATTTCCCAGCTCCCTTATTTGAATCTTTGACCTCTGCTCGACCTATGTTTTCAGAAAAAAAAAGAAATTTCCATCTTTTCTAGGCCTCAGCACATACCGTTGTTTGAATTGAACAAGGAACCAGTTCCTTGACAGTCTTGTGTTGTAGGAGGTTAAGAGCCGTGTATCCAATCTGGAGGAACCGGGTTTGATCCCCAGCTCTGCCGCCTGAGCTGTGGAGGCTGATCTGGGGAATTCAGATTAGCCTGTGCACTCCCACGCACGCCAGCTGGGTGACCTTGGGCTAGTCACAGCTTCTCGGAGCTCTCTCTGCCCCACCTACCTCACAGGGTGTTTGTTGTGAGTGGGGAAGGGCAAGGAGATTGTAAGTCCCTTTGAGTCTCCTGCAGGAGAGAAAGGAGGGATATAAATCCAAACTCTTCTTCTTGATATGAAAATCATTTCCTGCGAACGTCCCGGCCATATGGCTGCATGGCTCCATTCTTTTCCTACCCTGTCACTCATCCCTGCCTCTGGAGCATTCCGCATGCTATGATCAAATAACCCCATCAGATGCCTCATCCTTTCCCTTGCTTATTTTTTTGATGGCACGCCTCTTTGTTGCTGAGCGACATCTTCGCTGAGTGGTGCGCTGCGCTTGGCACTGCTTGAGAGGTTTTCAAGTAAGGAGATCTGTCACTGAAATGTCTGGAGTCTGATCCGGCAGTTGTTAATCCTGACCGATTTCCACACCGAGCAAATTGTCCGACGCGAAAGAGCCTGCCTCGTGGGAACTGTTTTGCCTGCAAAAGGACACTGTGACATTCGCCTGGATTATTTCCCAGCTCTAATTCTAACAGCTTCCTTCCCCGGGAAGCATCGGCCTGCTCTGGCGTTTTATTTCCCTTCGTTTATTCAGTTGGAAACGGTACTGATGGGGACTGCAAACTTAACAATCAGGCACAATCTGCTTTGCGTTGGTAGCGTTGACTTCAGTAGGCCCACTTCCGACCATACGCCTTCAGTACGGCCACATCACGTTGCTACGACTACGCACTGGTGCAAGTCTCATGCGGTGCTATATGACTTTGCGACTGGGTTGGCGTGTGGATTGTTAAACCTTTTATGAAGCCCTTGACTTATTCTGGAGTGAAACGCCGTGCACATCACAAAGATTTTGGCGGGCTTCCTGATACAGTGGATACATTCCTACAGTCCCATTCACATTTAATACCTTTTTAAAAAATTCATGTAGCAGATGGGGATGAGTCAGATTCATACCAGCTGCTGTCCACTGTAGTTGGTTGTTTGGCCCTTGATGCTGACATGTGTGGTTTGACCTGCGAGTATTCCTAACTCTAGATGTAATTAGTTCAGACCTTATTGTTAGCCGTAGGCCTTTGCAATCACAAAGAGTCCATTAAAATCAAAATTGCAGTCGCAAATAATGCCTCCACCATGCATATCAAAATATGCAATAAAGTCTGAACATCATGTATATTGTCTAGTTTGGCTCTGAGATCATGTGCCATTACAAGTTTCCTCCTTATAATAGTAGCTAAAATAAATAAATAAAGTAGCTGCCTGAATGGTGGCCACTGGGGAAACGGCCAATAGGAATCAAAGACAGTCTTCATCAGTACCAGTAAATTCTGTCAAGGGCCGTTTCCGCACGGGCCTTTGGGCGCCCCTGCACTGGCAGGAATTCTGCCGGTGGAGGGGTGGGGGCTGTTCGCACAGGAGTGTGCGAGCGGCCCCCGGTGAGGCCGGCGCAAGAGAGGCGGCTCCGCACGGAGCTGCCTCTTCCCCGTCCCTCTCCCACTCACCTTGTCGCCTTCGTTGCCCTGCTGGCCTCCTAAGACCCGCTTCACGCTTTGCACCTCGACCTGAGTCGGAGGGACAGCGAGGGAGGGCTCTTAGGAGGCCAGGCAGGGCGACGAATGGCGCACAAGGTGAGTGGGAGAGGGACGGGCGAAAACACTGCATAGCTCATTGCCGGGCGGGTGCCGCTTTGGCACCCAGCGCCGGCCAGGAATGCGCTGTTTTCCAAAAACCTCCCTCCAGGAGGGAGGTTTTTGGAGGCAGCCTGACGCCGCCCTGGGGGAGGGGAGCCAGGTCGGCGCTGCTGCGTTTTGGCAGCGCCGCCTGTGCGAACGGCTCCCTGTGGACAGCGTATTTGCCGTCCCCAGGGTGCCATAAATGGCCCGTGCAGAAAGGGCCAAGATTTGGGTGAGAAGTTTGCAACAAGTGGTGTCATGCAGAGAACAGCACATAACATAATGGACTAGATCTTCCACTTGGCCAGGACCACAAGGAGACAATTGTTGATCCCTCGAGAGTTTCAGAAATCTGCCATGAAGATACTCAGTAGGGAAAGACTGAAAACGAAGACTGGTAAATGCCTTTCTTAGAGTGGCATTAGTGAGATCTGTTAGGTATCTGGAGTAGATTTTGTTTTTCTTAACTTTAGAATACCAGGTTGGACATTTTGACTGAGTAGCTCTTTCAACATCTTAAAGAGCATCTATTTTAAACAACCAGTCATGAATTTTCTCAGAGCTTAGCTATCTCTATTGACGACAAAGAGTGTAAAATAGGAGTTAATAAATCAGTAAAGCATGAGTTAATAAATTAGACCATTTGTTGTTCCTTTTTAAAATATAGGTAACAATATTTGACCAGATGATTCTCAGTGGAACTTCCAGTTTCTTATTATCTAGATCCATGGTGGTGAACCTTTGGCACTCCAGATGTTATGGACTACAATTCCCATCAGCCCCTGCCAGCATGGCCAATTGGTTTCTTATAATCTAGATCCGTGGTGGCGAACCTTTGGCACTCCAGATGTTATGGATTACAATTCCCATCAGCCCCTGCCAGCATGGCCAATTGGCCATGCTGGCATGGGCTGATGAGAATTGTAGTCCATAACATCTGGAGTGCCAAAGGTTCGCCACCACGGATCTAGATGTAGATTCAGAAAACAACTGTAAGCAAGATACCATAACGGCAATTGCATGGCCCTCATTGAAGAGGGCCTACATGGGGAATATCTTGACTGTGTTCAATTACTATTAAACCTTGAGACACTTCTGCTTCTTATGTTTAATCTTCTGGATTAATGTTGAAGTATGTAACTCCAAGCATGGGCAGATGCTGTGTTGATGTCCTCCATGAACCCTTTATGTCGATTCTACGTGGATGAAAGATTAGTGTAGTCATCCAAATATATACACAGATAGCCATGGACAACTTCTCCATGAAGTTTCGTTATTGAATGGTGGTGGAAAGTGCAGTTCAGTTGCAGCCACAAGATTTTCAAGGTGAGAGTCCTTCAGAGATGGTTTGCCATTGCCTGCCTATGCATCACAACCCTGGACTTCCTTGGTATCCCATCCAACTGCTAACCAGGGCCAATGATGCTTAGTTTCTGATGTGTGATAAGATTAGGCTAACCTGGGTCAACCAGGTCAGGACTTGTTACTGAGTGTGTGTGTACGGTGGCATTAAGTCACAGCCAATTTATGTTGACTCCATAGGGTTTTGAAGGCAAGTGATTAAATAGAGGTAGTTTTCCATTGCTCTCCTCTACGAAATCCAATTACCAATCCTGTTTAGCTTCCAAGATCTAACAAGGTTGGGCTATGCTATACCGTCCCATATTGGAGATTGTTACTGTAGACTTCTGACAAAAATCAGCCTTTCTTGTGTCCTTAAAGTTTCTTCTGCCCTGATGGCAAACCTTCCATTTGAAGTCTTCATGAAATACATTCTGTCACTGAGAAGTTTCCTGGTATATCTGCAGACAAGAAAGTGTGCTTGAGGAATTTGTCATGTTGCATAACAGTTGATTTTTGAGAGTGTGGACAAGTTTGAAAGAAGACTCTAAGAACTTCAGAGCGCTGTCTTTTCAGATTTACGTGGGGTGTCTTTTTGGGGAGGCGGAAGGAAAGGCAAGTAAAAAGCAGGCAGGCTTCCTCAATCTATTTCACCAGCGGCACAATTTGACCTCTTCGCTTAATGGAAGTTATGTGTAATCTGTATGGTTGAATTGATGCAACTGCTTCAGTTTTGCAGCTATAGGTCTTTCTTGGATCACCAACGTTTTAAGGTTGAGTTTTAGTGTTGTCTATTTCAATAGGGGTCTTACATCTTATTCAGCCTGTTACTTGGATTATTTTTTTTAAAAAAATCAGCAATACTTTATTTAAAGTACCTGAAAAAGGCAATAAAATAGTTCGGAACAAGCACAATTGCTCCGTGTGCTCCAGTTTTTAAAGGCAGAAATAGTGATAATTTATTGGCACAGTAGTTCAAATTCACTGATTTTTTTGAAAAGTTAATTTGAAAAAGTAGGGAGGGCAGCATAATTTTCAGAAGGGAAGCCTGATATCTCACATCTGTTAAATCACCTGAAATCTTTGCTTTTATGCTTACTGTGGACAACACAGATAGGGATAAAGACAACACACATAGGGATAAAGCCAAAACACAGATAGGGAATGGGTCAGAGTGCTTATTCGATGTTGAATTTCCATTTTCTTTCAAGGTTAAAAGATCCAGGGAGAAAAGCCACTGAGAAAAATATACTATGTAAGCCTAAGCCTCACAATACTAGAACCAGGGGGCATACATTGAAAATGCTGGGGGGAAGAATTAGGACTAATAAAAGGAAACGCTTCTTCACGCAACGTGTGATTGGTGTTTGGAATATGCTGCCACAGGAGGTGGTGATGGCCACTAACCTGGATAGCTTTAAAAGGGGCTTGGACAGATTTATGGAGGAGAAGTCGATTTATGGCTACCAATCTTGATCCTCTTTGATCTGAGATTGCAAATGCCTTAACAGTCCAGGTGCTCGGGAGCAACAGCCGCAGAAGGCCATTGCTTTCACCTCCTGCATGTGAGCTCCCAAAGGCACCTGGTGGGCCACTGCGAGTAGCAGAGAGCTGGGCTAGATGGACTCTGGTCTGATCCAGCAGGCTTGTTCTTATGTTCTTATGTTCTAAGGCCTGTTGTAGTTCTCCTCAAAGTAGTATAATGAAGAACTAGGTTTACATTCCTGTGGAATCAAGGCCCTGGGCGCAAAATGGCCCCCATGGATAGGAGCTGATTACACAATGAATGTCCCCCATGGGGTATTGTGGGCAATCATTGCAACTTTCAACAATGAAAACCCTGGTTAGTACTTTGATGGAAGACCACCAAACAGTGTCAAACCACTTGTTGACCTCATGCCTTGAAAAACCTATGGATTTGCTATACATTGGCTGTGACTTGATAGCATGTTGTATTTATGCAGCCACATTAGGTCACGTCTCCCTTATTTGTCTTCTAGTGAAGGCTATCTGAGATGAACTCTCTCACCTTCTCGAGGTGGGCAAACAACTCTCTGACAAGACTTGTCAGATATCCTGCCTTTTTTCAGGGCCAGAGATGCTTAAGATGGTGCCATTTGTGGTATGAAATCACTTTTCCTAAGCCCTGTAACTTTCCCTCAAGGTAGAAGGAGCCTGTTAATTTTACTTTCTAGGCAAATCCCATAATAAGGCACACTATAACACTGAGGTAGAATTCAAATATAATAGAATAAAATTTTATTAACAGAGAGGAGATGAGAATAGGAAATAATTAACTGGTAGGCAAGGAATGTTAAGGCAGGAGAGAGATATTTACAAGAGCTTATTTAGTTTTAGGCATTGGCACAGACTTATTAATGCTTATTTAGTCTCAGTATTAGCTTAGATGTTCTTTAGATATTGCTTAGATTCTATTTAGATATTGCTTTGATGGTATAGTTTCTTAGATAGTACTGACTTAAGGATATCACATGCTGGTAATACAGTCAGGCACTTAATTAAAGTACCCTCACTCAGCCTCATTCTGTTAGAAGCCCAAAACGTAACATGGAACACTTTCTCTGGATGATTTTTTTTAAAAAAACCCATACTTCAGACTAACTGGCTTCAAGAATTTTTCTGGAAGATCTATCCTTCCCTGGTTATATATATGGCCACATCAGCTTGGACCCCTCAATAACTCTCCACCAGTTCTCTCAGTCTGTGTATAATATTGCTTTCACACAGCACCATCTGTCACAGTAGAAGGGAAGTCCCATCCTTGAGCTGGGTGCCCAGCCCACCTGTGCTTGGCCGCCATCCCCAAAGATGCTTCCCGGCAGTAGCGGGAGGCTTGAAGTCACTGGGAAGCCTCTATGGTCCCCAATGGATCTATGTTGCCCAAAAGGCAGAACACTGGACGAACACTGGCAGAGGCTGAGAGGGAGCTGATGAAAACTGTAGACCATAACATCTGGAGAGCTGCGAGTTTGACACCTCTAAGATAGAGCTAATGTAGACTATCCAAATCAGGGTGGGAGATTACATTTTCTCGTATAATTTCCCAGATTAGGAATCCAGGGACTTTGTTACTAACAGCAATTTTGCCATCGTGCCCTGCTACCTACTCCATATATATTAGCTTGTGTTCTCTTGCCTTTTGTCCTCCAGCTTTGTACTATGGGACGGTATGCAATAGAGAAGTTTATCAGAAGATAATTTACAATGATTCCCAATGAACAAGGGCATCTAGTTCCATATCTAAAAATCTTAACATACCCCCTACACGGAAGAGCCTATGCTAGAGCTAGACTCAATGTAGTACCTTCTGCCATGTTTTATGGCAGATTTAAAGGGGTTCCTCGTGATAAAAGTCTATGCCCCAATAATTCAAGTCAAGATGAAATGATATTTCATCTCTTACTTTATTGCTCAAGATTTTCTGAAGCAAGGATTAAATATTTATCTCCTTGGTTATTAGGTTACCAAGATTTGACGGATATGCAAAAAATTGCTTTCTTGCTGAACAGCAATAACTTCAGCTGTTGTAAAGCAGTAGCTAATTTAGAAGTGATACAGGTTAATCAATGACTAATGCTATATTTGTTGCTATTATTGGTAAAAGTGCTCGCTCCTGTTACTTTATTGTATTTTTTTCTCTTATTTTTTTGACGGCTGATATAGTATGGAACGGTATGAAATTTTCTTTCTTTTTTTTCTAATGCCAATAAAGGCTTACTGACTGGCTAATTTACAGTGTAGCTAAATTTGTATGAATACTGAGCAAAATTGAAAAAAACATTAATCAGTGACTAGATAGTCAAGTCAGCCTTTATGGACTTATCAGCATAAAAGACCGACCCCCCCCCCCCCATGTATAACATAGTAGAGCTTGAGAATCAGCTGCAGTACTATCAGTGGTGTATCTGCAAGGGGGACGGGGCAGGTCAAATGACTCTGACCTCAACCCCCCACTCCTTTCCCACACCGACCCGGCTTGGAAGAGCTGGGTCAGCATGGAGGAGGCACCGGGGAGGCCCGGGAGGCAGCCCTAATGGGTGCCGTGGCAGCAGGCTGGCCCAAAAGCTGGCCTGCCTCTGCGGTGCCTGTCTGAGCTGCCCTGCTCCCAAGCCCTGCCCCCCAAGTACAGGGGGCACGTGGGGGGGCCCAGGCACCATTCCCCCCGATACGCCTCTGAGTACTGTAGAAATCTTACTCCATTTTTGTAGATGCATCTCAATAGTGAGACGTAGAAATCTGGCTGTTGTCTCAGTAATATTTGGTCATTGACCGTAAATAAGGCATTCTATTCTATTCAGTAATATTATCAACATCATTATTTAACAGGTGTAAGGTTTTTTGTTGGTCTGTTAACCTTTTTTTTCTTTGCTTGAACTGGTTGCAAAAGATTTAGTCTACCGTGTTTCCCTGAAAATAAAACAGTGTCTTATATTAATTTTTGCTCCCAAAGATGCGCTATGTCTTTTTTTCAGGGGATGTCTTATTTTTCCGCTCCACAGGTGCATGCTCTGGTGTTCTGTTCGACGGGCATGCTTCCAAACAAAAACTTTGCTACGTCTTTCTTTCAGGGGATGCTTTATATTTAGCACTTCAGCAAAACCTCTACTACGTCTTATTCTCCGGGGATGTCTTATTTTCGGGGAAACAGGGTAGTTGTTTCATAAAAAGGGCAGAACAAAAGGACGTGCTGAAGCAATTCTACACAGTCCGTGGTCCATATGTAAATTCTCTCATGATGGGGAATCTTTAACTGTCTGTCTTGCAATAAAGCTGACGGGAGTAACCCTACATCTTGCATATGTAAAGGCTCAGCACTGCCTGGGCTGTTAGTTGGCATAAGGACTTTGCCATACAAGCTACCTCGAGATAGGTAAAACCATTATAATCTGCACCGATCGGTTACCTTTTAAATATATTATCTGTGATATAAATTTTCATATACATTTTAACCTACTGCATACATTTTTTTATCTATTTTGTACTATATAATTCTGAAGTATCACTTAACATTGGTATTTTATATTCTGGGCAAAGACTGTATAAGTGAATTATGACACAATAGAGAAGCTCACGGGCACCAGTAAATGCTCTGCTAGCTGGCTGTTTTTGCCCATGTGCAGTTAATGACACCAAACAATACAAAGGCATCATTTTGCCATGATTTAAAAACCAAACAGGAGAAAAGATGCCCCTTTGTGGCGTAGTGGCGTAGTGGCTAAGAGCAGTGGCTAAGAGCAGGTGCACTCTGATCTGGAGGAACCGGGTTTGATTCCCAGCTCTGCCGCTTGAGTTGTGGAGGCTTATCTGGGGAATTCAGATTAGCCTGTACACTCCCACACACGCCAGCTGGGTGACCTTGGGCTAGTCACAGCTTCTCGGAGCTCTGTCAGCCCCATCCACCTCACAGGGTGTTTGTTGTGAGGGGGGAAGGGCAAGGAGATTGTCAGCCCCTTTGAGTCTCCTACGGGAGAGAAAGGGGGGATATAAATCCAAACTCTACTTCCTCTTCTTTTTCCCCCCAACAAGAGAGGAAGGAATTAAATATGCCAGCCACAGATGTAGGCAGAACATCAGGAAAAAATGCTACTGGAACACGGCCATGCAGCCTGGAAACCCCACAACACCCCCCAAAAACTGATTTATGTATTTATTTTGCTTATGAAAATCTCCTGGTTAATAACAGGTTTGTCAACTGTTGAACAAAATTCTAGGTTATTGGTCTGAAAAGTGTGTTAATGACTAATTTTCCCATTGATTGGAATAGTAAAGCAAAATTCCAGTCATTCACACCTTTGCTCAAAACTCAGTTATACTGTTATAATGTTTCCGATGCCGACTCTTTTTTCAAGAATGTATCTTGACAAAAAGAAAGCCCAACCTCTGAATTAACTTCATGGCTTCCTTCCATTTCCCTTCCCCTCATCTGCTTTTCAGAAAAGAAAGAAAACGCTTTCATGTTGGCACCAGACTTCATCGTTTTGCCTCTGGAACAAGTTGCTGATAAGATTTAACGTGGTTATAAAAACCCATAGAGCTCTCGCTGACTGACACATCTGTTTGGGATTTGATAAATGGAACTGTCATCCTGTCTCTCTTCCCATGCAGGCAGTGTTAGGTGACAGCTGGTGACAGTCGCATCTCATCCCACGTTCTTAAGAAGTGATAATTTTTAATTATAATTTGGAAAGAGAAGAGCTACCTGCGAAATTTGTCACCTACATGCATCAAGCAGTACATTGTTATTGGGGACAGTGAACTTGACAGAGGAAGGCAGACTTGAATGGTTGACCACGTAGATCTTCTGTTTCAGGAAAATTCATTCAAATTGGAGATGGGTGATGGTTTGTTGTGTTTCAGACTCTGTACTTAAAACAAAACAAGATGGATTAGACTGGCTGGTATAGATGGAGAATAATACAGGAGTTTGGTTTCACCTGTTTTTGTGTGTGCTTCGAGATGACTTAAATTGCATGTGAACATTTGAAAGATTTAAAAACAAAGAACGTTCTTCTGTTTGAAAGATTTAAAAACAAAGAAAGAAGTGCATAGTTGAATATAAGGATGTTTATGTAAAATCATGAAGTATATACAGTCCTGATCAAAGTTATCATTCAGTGCTGCAGTCATGAGTTGTATGGTTTTCTTTAATGGGGAACGGGGAAAAATAATGAAGTTGTACTTGTAGATCCAGCATGATGTAGTGGTTAAGAGCAGACTCTAATATGGAGGCTTTCCGCATTACAGAAGGGAGCTAAGGTCGACTCGGTTCCCTTCAGTGAAGGGCGATTCCAGGCTGTCTGCACAGCAACTGAGTTGGCCCCCTGGAACCGAGCTAAGTGGGCGGGATCATCTTGGTGCCTGTTTCGCTCCTTGATCGTGATTGGCGCTTGTGTTATGGCGGGAAATGGAAGCATTCTTTTTTTTACAGTTTACAGTTTACAGTTACATGCGCTTTCTTCCCACCACGACTCTCCCGTTCTGCGCATGCCACAAAAGCGGCTCGTGATTGGTTGAACGGATGAGGTATCGTTTCGATGCGTCCGCGCTTCGAAGCTTCGAAGCGGTATTGACCTTGTTCCAGCAGAAAATGTGCAGTTCACAACTGCGACAGGGATGTTGCAGTTCCGGGGGGTGGGGACTGAGACAAAACAACGTTGAGCTCGGTTGCAGTGGGGATTCACTGAGGAACCTAGGTAGAAACCAGTACAACTCTGTCAGTGCGGAAAGCCCCATGGACAACTGGGTTCAATTTTCCACTCCTCCATATGAAGCTTGCTGGGCAGTGGCGTACCAGGCCTAAATGGCGCCTGGGGGTGTGACTGCCTCCCCATACCCCACATGCCCACGTCCCACTTATGGGAACCAGCAGGGAGGGTGGGGCTCGGGAGGAGACTTGGATGTGTGCGGTGGCGGCAGACCCGCTCCTGGGTTCCTGGGCTGCCCTGCGCCACGGCACCCATCTGGGCCACCTGCCGCAGTGCCCCAGCCTCCCTGCAGGCTGGCTTCTACCCTCCCCAGGGCTTGGGGAGTGCAGAAGACGGCCTGAAGGGAGGCTTGGAGGCTGGAGTGCCACGGTGAGCGACCCAAGCAGGCATCATGGTCGCCTGCCACCAAGCCCCACCCCCATCTCCTTGCAGGCCTGCTCCTGCCTTCCCCAGACCCCATGTGATGTAGGTCCGGCAGCGGTGCCTCGGGGACATGGGTAAGGTGACCAGATGAAATACTTTGTGAATTTGGATGGGAAGGCGGGCGGCTGCTGGTACAGACGCTGCAATACGCGCACGCACTTGCAGGAACGCATTGCCTTCTGGGGCGCTGCTGTTTCCCGCCCTGTCACAGGGCGGGAAACGGGAGCGCCCCAGAAGGCCGTGCGCTCCTGCAAGTGCGTGCGCATGCACACGTGTGCGCGGCCGCCCGCCTACCCGCCCATCTCGGTTCACAAAGGTGACCATCTGGTCACCTTACCCATGTCCCCAGGCGCACGCCGTTTCATCACGGCAGGCTGGGCTTCCTCAAACCCAGCCCGGAGGTGGAGGGAGCTCCTTATTTGGGCAATGACATCAGGGGGAGTCACTTCCCAAATAAGGAGCTCCCTCTGCCTCCCGGGGTTTGAGGAAGCCCAGTTAGCCAAGGTTCCCCTTCACCCTCCAAGGACGGCAGCAACAAGCGGCTTGTGCAGCCGCAGGGAGATCATCCCGGCCACGCCCCCAGCCTCGGCAGAGGCCTGAAGAGCTGGCTGGTAAGCAGTAACACATGCATAAGCCGAGGGGGCATTTTTCAGCCTTGAAACAGGGCTGAAAAACTCGGCTTATACACGAGTATATACGGTACAATTCATTTGCCTTAAACTTTCCGATGTCCTTGATGTCCAAGCCCAGCACAAAAGTAGCATCCCGTTAGCTAAACTGCTACATTCCTTATGCTGTGAAATAAGGAGGGAAAATCCAACACCAGTTTGAACACCTGAAGAGGGTTCCAGGGATGTGGAATGGTATGATATAGCGCAGTGGTGGCGAACCTATGGCACAGGTGCCATAGGTGGCACTCAGAGCCCACTCTGTGGGCACACGCAGAGTTGCCCCCACCTCCCCCACACACACTTCTAAGCTGGTCTGGGCTGCTGGGCTCAATTATTAGCATTAAACCTAAGACCTAGTTTTGGGGAAGCAGTGTAGGTAACCCTGTCAAGTTCTGTTAAACCCCAGTGATTTTCATGCGAAGAACTAAAGCGTGATCCTTTACCTGGGAGTAAGCTCGGTTGCTGGCAATGGGGCTTGCTTCTGAATAAACTCTCCTAGGGTCATGATTCACCCGTTGGAAGAGCTGCACAGTTGCTTCAAAGCAAAGCCACCGACTACCACCAAGCTTACTCCCGAGTAACGCACGTCTTGGAGCCAACTGTTTTTTTTTCTGAACTAAAACCTCAGTATTCAGGTTAAATTGCCGTGTTGGCACTTTGTGATAAATAATTGGGTTTTGGGTTTTGGGTTGCAGTTTGGGCACTCGGTCTCGAAAAGGTTCGCCATCACTGATGTAGCACAATCTCATCACATCTCAGAAGCTATGTAGGATCCATACTTGGATGGAGATCGCCAAGGAAGATGGCCGAGGAAGGCCCTGGCTGACCACCTTGACTTCTGAATGACTTTGAAAGTCCCTTGGTGGGGACCTCCTAAATTGGTTGCCACTTATGTATGAAGGAGGGTATCAACATTGAGAGCTTGAAGCTCTTCTGGTAGCCGGTGTCTTGAAACGTAGCACACCGTGGATCCAAATTTTATTCAGCTGTATGGAGAAAAGTAAACAAACAAAAGTAACTTCCCTTAAAATATCTCTGTGCTTTTAAAGTTAGCCGGCAAAGTGTGAAGAAACTGCAAACCAGAGGGGTTGGGCGGCCGACCTTGTGGATAGGGGGATGCCCGTACCGTTTCAGCAAAACCAGCTCCTTAATTCCATTCTAGACAGATTAGCATAAAGAGAATGTAAGATCTCAGAGCAGCACAGCATGATCCCCATCAAAAATATATATGTACGGCATGTTCGTTTATGAAACCGCACAAGCGTAAACCTTCCTTGGGAGATGGTTTCTTAACTCAATTTTCTGTCTCAGTAGCGAGATCCCCCTCTTGTCAGATGTGATTACTTTCTCTGTGCTACACTTGAGATTTAGAAGTTCTTTTCAGGAAGCAGTGAATTCTGTATTTGAAACGGCGGGTATCAGAAAAGATCACATTAGTCTTAGGGCCGTGGTGGCGAACCTTTGGCACTCCAGATGTTATGAACTACAATTCCCATCAGCCCCTGCCAGCACAGCCAATTGACCATGCTGGCAGGGGCTGATGGGAATTGTAGTCCATAACAGCTGGAGTGCCAAAGGTTTGCCACCACAGTCTTAGGGGAACAGTGGCCGGAACGCAGGTATGTGTGTGCTGTCTGTATTTTGGTGTGGGGTGCTGTGTGGTTTCCAGGCTGTGTGGCCGTGTTCTAGCAGCATTTTCTCCTGACGTTTCCCTTGCAACTGTGGCTGGCATCTTCAGAGGATCTGATGGTAGTAAAGCAAGTGGAGTATATACTACCATCAGATCCTCTGAAGATGCCAGCCACAGATGCAAGCAAAATGTCAGGAGAAAATGCCACTAGAACATGGCCACACAGCCTGGAAACCACACAACACCCCAGTAATTCTGGCCGTGAAGGCCTTCAACAATAGGGTCCTGTGTGGTTTCCGGGCTGTATGGCCGTGTTCTAGCAGCATTCTCTCCTGACGTTTCGCCTGCATCTGTGGCTGGCATCTTCAGAGGATCTTCAGAGCCTTCAACAATACATTGTATTTTGGTTGGTTTGTCTCTATTTCTTGTTTTTAAATTAACTTTAAAAAATCCTTAGTATCTTTTGCAAAGGAGAAAAAGAGGAAGAGTTTGGGTTTTTACCTTGCTTTTCTCTTCTGTAAGGAGTCTCAAGTCAGCTTACACACTCCTTTTCCCTTCCTCTCCCCACAACAGACACCTTGTGAGGCAGGTGGGAGTGAGAGAGTTCTGAAGGAACTGTGACTAGCCCAAGATCACCCATCAGGCTTCATGTTTAGTAGCGGGGAAACAAATCCGCTTCACCAGATAAGAGTCTGTGCCTCATATGTTTACAATGTTGTAATTCTGTGTAGGAAGACACTATTAGGGTTTCATCGAAATTTGGACCCAATAACATGATTGTGCTGTGAGCAGGTGCTGGCTAGGACGTGGCCAGACAGACTAGAGTCCAGGTGGGTGTCAAGCAAGGTGTGGTCGAGGTGTGGTTCTATATCAATGATGGCGAACCTTTTCGAGACTGAGTGCCCAAATTGCAACCCAAAACCCACTTATTTATTGCAAAGTGCCAACACAGCAATTTAGCCTGAATACTGAGGTGTTAGTTTAGAAAAAATGGTTGGCTCCGAGGCATGAGTTACTCAGGAGTAAGCTTGGTGGTAGTCGGTGGCTTTGCTTTGAAGCAACCGTGCATCTCTTCCAACGGGTGAATCACGACCCTAGGAGGGTTTACTCAGAAGCAAGCCCCATTGCCAGCAACGGAGCTTACTCCCAGGTAAAGGACTGCGCTTTTGTTCTTTGCATGAATATTAGTGGGATTTAACAGTGCTTAACAGGGTTACCTACACTGCTTCCCCAAAACTAGGTCTTAATTTAATGCTAATAATCGAGCCCAGCGGCCCAGGCCAGCCTAGATGTGGGGGGGGGGGGCACTGTGCGCGTGCCCACAGAGAGGGCTCTGAGTGCCACCTCTGGCACCCGTGCCATAGGTTCGCCACCACTGTTCTATATCTTACCACTCTGCATTACAGGGCTCTTCATGGCTCCGATAGAATAATCATATATTAAACAAAATCCAGGCAGTAAGCAATCAAAGGGCTACTGAACACCCACCCAGACAAAGGATGTCTCTAGGCCCGTGGTGGCGAACCTTTGGCACTCCAGATGTTATAGACTACAATTCCCATCAGCCCCTGCCAGCATGGTCAATTGGCCATGCTGGCAGGGGCTGATGGGAATTGTAGTCCACAACATCTGGAGTGCCAAAGGTTCGCCACCACTGCTCTAGGCAGTGAGTAATCACAGGTAACAAAAGACCAGGCTACTGTAATGCAGATGCCCTCACTAATTGATTATGCTATCTTCATGGTTACTCACATGCTAAATAGGAGTAACCCATGCAAATCAAGCTTGCTAATTGCACCCTGTACACTTGTCAACAGGCAAATGGTTCTTTCTCCCACCCTGGACATTCCACAGGTATATATACTCCACTTGCCTTGCTACAATCAGATCCTCTGAAGATGCCAGACACAGATGCAGGCGAAACATCAGGAGAAAATGCTACAAGAAGACGGCCATATGGCCCAGAAACCACACAACACCCCACGGAAACAAAATCCTCTTACCTCTAAATTGCACGTAGATTTTTTTTCCCCTTTCCAAATGGATAGTAACTTCTGAAAAAAAAATCTTCAGCATGGTTTTCAGATATCAGTGTGCTGCTCAACAAAGAGTCCAAGGATTTCTGACTCAGTGTTGCAGGTTTCCTCTGTTTCAATGCAGCTTTCTCAACTAGTACCGATCTGTTTCAGAAGCATCACAAACAAAGGCCGGGTTTTTAAACAGAAAAGGTACGGACACAGATTGAACTGGACAAAAATAATGGGATATTGGAGAAAGAATTTTAAACTTCAAAAGTAGATATCTGAAGCTCAGTCCGAGGCTAATTGCGGTTCGATACAAGTAAGGAGGGTGGTGGAAGATGAAGCAAGTTGCAGATTTTTGCACTGAAGGCAAGCAAGTGATTGACAGGGCGAGGGTTCTGTCTCTTGCATGATCGCAATAATCAGACTGTTGAGCCAGCAGTTGCTGAATCTGTTCGCAGCTGGTGTGGTTAAGCGCTGAATATTTCTGATCCTGGGTATCATGCAATTACTAGCGAGTTAGGTCATATAATGTGTGTGAGAGGACTCATTCAGCAACATGAATTATAAAAATTATGCCCACGTAAATAGCAATAGAGTTGAATACGATCTGCCCATAGAGCTACCATATATGTTATGTCAGCATTATAGTCTCCTAGAAGAAAACGCGTGGCGATAGTAGAGTTTTGAATTTTTCTTGCCACCAGCGAAGGATGGATTTATCTAGAATAGGGTCCTAAGCTTCAGATGTTCAGGGACCACCCTATCAGTTTCTGTCAGCATGGCCACCGTATGCTGGTAGGGGCTGATGGGAAATGTAGTTCCTGAACATCTGGAGAGCCGCAGGTTCCCTACCCCTGATCTAGAATGTACATCTGCATTTTTTGGGGCATTCTAGAAGGCCATGGATCAGAGAATCAAGAGAACCACAGCAACAATATCTTTGTTGTTTTGGAATTTGGTGGTACATTCCTTTGGTTGAGGCTGAGGGGAAACTTCTGACATGTAATGGGGGGGGTTGAACCCCAGCCTGGGCATATGAGTGATACCCCCTTGGGTGGTGACTCCCCCTCCTCCCCTCATACTTCCCTTTTTATTTGGTACCTGCCATCTCCAAACAGGCACTCTTACTGGTGTAGCCCCAGCCCAATTTTTGAAGTGTGTTGTGGGGTAGTAACACACTCCCTAACAGACTTCCCTCTGTGATACACCTCTGAAGATGCCAGCCACAGATGCAGGCAAAACGTTAGGAACAAGATCCACCAGACCACGGCCACACAGCCCGGAAAACCCACCACAACCAATCCACTCAGAGTTAGAATTGAAGTGAAAAGGGGTATAATTTTATTAGAGGATCAAAAAATAATAAAAATTCACTTACACGCACCCAGAATTTAAGAAGTCTGGGAAATAGAGAGGTGAGCGATAGTAGAAATAGACGGGGGCATTGGGAGGAGGATATTTACCATTCCAGAAGTGAAGGTGTCTGAGGAGAGCACTAGAACTCTGATATCCCTGAATGAGAAGTTGTGCGGTTTCCTCAAGTGAGCCGTTTTCTGCCTGGCGCCGTAGTGTTTACAGATACTGTGATGCTTTCATATATCCAAAGAGAGCAGCACACTATTTGGTTGATGTAATCTGTATTTGTTTTTATTCCCCAGCATAAGTGTACCTGTTTTCATGCATTATGTTTTGGATAGGGCTGCCAGCCATTATCTTTGCTAGAAATGAGGGAACTTCAGCTTTCGAAGTGGTGGCTCCATATTGAAAAAAAAAATCTTTTCTCCTTGGGTTTCTAAAGCTCGCGGGAGTCTATTCATGTGCTAATACTTGCCACTTGAAATTTGCTTGGCATCATCTAAAGATCAGACTGTACGACCAGGAATACCAATCTACACAAAGCTCCTGTTCCCTTCTATACTTTGGGATCACACCCCCGAAATCTAGCCCTGGTGTATATTTAGAACAGCTTGTTAATTAGAAGTGCAGATGGGTCATGACAAGAGCAAGGTGCAACTCATTCCCCTCTGTCTATCTTCAAGGTCGTTTCCTTAACATCCCATAAAGTGAGCGTTGCTGTTGGTACTGTCCCAACGCCATGGACTCAGTCCCTCATATCCTGCTTTACTGTTCGAGGTATAATGATATTAGAACCAATCTGGGAGCTTTACTACCTCTAGAATGTATGTTTCTCTCAGACAAACTAAAAATGTCTAAGCTATTGAACAGCCCTAATGTAGAAATTTCTGAAGCAGTTGCTACATTTTTAATCCATGTTCTACATGATATGTAACAACGATCCTGTTTTTGTATTTGGAATGTGTGGTATTTCTGGTTTATGCCTAATAAAGGTTTTTGGATTGGATTGGATTTGGGTGGTGGAGACTGTAAATAATGTGGTGTAGTACTGTGCCATTACTTCAAGTTGATGGGGCAAGAAGCACTAGGAAAAGCCCCTATTCTCTGTGGTTTTCACCATGGAAATTGCGGGAATTCCTAGAGTGTCATGTGGTGCAGGGATGTCACTACCATGTACTCACTCAGATGTGAAGTTAAATCCTCCCATCAGCTGTGGGAGGCAGGAAATTGCCATGGCAACCTGCTACGTTTGGATATGGATATGGAAATTTGCTCATATACTGGTTTCTTTGCTACAGAGGTCTACTGTATGCAGTATTTTGATTGCAAGCCAGCACTGGATATTCTAGAGTAGGAGTCCCTAACAATGGCACCCATGGGCACTGTGGCCCATAAAGGCCTTTCGTGGTGCCTGCCAAATACGTTTCGAAAGTCGGCACGGCCTGATGGGGCATGTGCCTATGTAACCTCTATCTGTGGGTTCTGTGGGGCAGAACTTGGAATGAGTTTGCAACAACAAATTTTAAAAAACAAAATGGTTTACTTTCTTAACATATAACATATAACATCAACATTTAACATCACACTTCAAGGTCCTGTTCAGGTTGCATTTTCAAGTCCCTATATTTACAGTCTATTGATACTGCCAAGTCCAATTCTTCTTTGCAAGTGGGTTGGCTCCTGAAGACTCCAAGGGCTTGGTGAACAGGATTCAACATGATGAAGGTTTCCAGGAGAACTCTCACCCATTACAAACATAAAAAGAACCCTGAAACAATAAACTCCAACATTTACAACATAGCAAAAACAAACAACTACCTTCCCACTAGTTCCCAACAACATTGCAGCTACCTTAACAAGGTGTTAAGGGCCTATACCAATCAAGGTCCGAGTCTGGTAGCCTTGTCTCCTCCAAACTACATGAGCTCTGCAGCCTCTTGCTGCTTTGAGCCTCCACCCCTTTCTGGGTCGACCCATTCTGAGCATGGGGGTTACACCTAGCAGTGCTTCTGGTTGGCTATAAAGATTAAAATACATTCTTTTAAACAGAGCTTTTGTTTGAAGTGTTGAAGTTTCTGCCTTGTGCCACAAAAGGGTGGCATAAGTCCATGGACTGGGACTCCACCCCCTGCGTACATCTGAGTGGATGCCAGCGCACCCCTGCCACAGTCTGACCTTCCGGGGTCTGCGGTGGTGGGGCTACAGGACAAACATCTGCCCAGTGCATCTGCCCCTTCTGCTGGGGTAAGTGCCTTGGGGAGGGCAAGTTCTCCAGTGCAAGGCCATGCCAATCCCTAGAGCCCTTTTGACCCCCGCTTCGGATGGGGCTCAGATGGGTTAGTCTAGTTCACAGGTGTCAAACTTGCACCCCTCCAGATGTTATGGACTACAGTTCCCATCATCCCCTGGTGGGAACTGTAGTCCATAACATGTGGCGAGCCGCGAGTTTGACACCTATGGTCTAGTTGAAAGAATGGAACATGTTAAGAAATAGAAGGTTGCTGGTCTTATTACAGTTTGGATGGCATGTCTGTTTATAGTACGATAAAGGTACACAATTTTAATAATCATCATGTAAGACATGCCCTTCTGAGAACGTAGGATGAATTCAAACCGAGACTTTGTCGGAAAACACCAAGACGGCTTCCACCACATTAGGCATTTTTTAGACACGAAATGAATTTTGAAAAGAAATGAATTGTGTATCGGGGATATTTTAAATTTTGTGCAAGGGGAATGGAAATTGAAAACAAGGGAGTAATTGCAGTTCAAAGATATCTCCCACGAGTGGTTTACTTATCTACAGTTAAGTGAGAGATTTAAAACAGATAAAAAAAGACGCATGGCTTTGATGATGTTAAGATGAAACTTGAGGCTGAATTATGTACAAATGATGAACATATGATTGCCAAAATGTATAAATTATCGTTAAGAATGGAAATCAAAGAACAAGTAAAGAAGTGTACGAAGTGGATATAATATTCATTTAGAGCTTTGGGATAATATGTGATCAAAAGGTCTTAAAAATACCTTAGGCTCTAACCTGAGAGGAATTTTTTAATAAAATAATATAAAGATGGTAGGTGACTCCAGATAAATGAGCAAAAAGATATAAAAATGCCTTGAATAAATGTTGAAGATGTGAACACCACAAAGGGACATTCTATCATCTATGACGGATTTGTGAGAAGGCAAGAGAATTCTGGAGAATAATACGTTCAACAATCCAAAAGATTTTAAAGGTGAATATCAAAATGAGACCGGAGGACTTTTTGTTAGGGCTTATGAATGGAGCTTTGGAAAGGAAACATGGAACTTTGTTTTCATATATAACAATAGCAGCAAGAATACGGTCTGTGCAAACATGAAAAATACCAGCTAATCCTACAATTGAAGAATGATGAGTGAAGGTATTATAAGTAGCAGAAATGGCTAGACTTTCTTGGTTGCTCAAAGAAGGAGATTTGAACACATTTTGGGGGCATTGGAAGCCTATGATAGACTATATAGATTTTTTAAAAATGAACTTATGATGGGTTGTGGTGGGTTTCTTGGGCTGTGTGGCCGTGGTCTGGTGGATCTTGTTCCGGTCGTTTCACCTGCATCTGTGGCTTGCATCTTCAGAGGTGTATCACAGAGGGAAGTCTGTTACACACTGTTTCCAGTGAGAAGGGAATGTTTTAGTAGGGTATAAATTGTCATGTCCCCAGGTGGGAAACCAATCAGTAAGTGTTTGGGTGGAACTTGCTATGCAAAGGTGTGGTTGATAGTATAGTATTGCAGGTGGGGTTTTTCAGTCCAGGGAGCAATTCACATTTGCATTCCCTGCAGCGGCAGCAGTATTGGTGAATGCAAATCCTGTGTTTGGATGGAGTCCATTGTCCATGAATTTAGCATGCTCTTGGCCTTTGCTTCTGGTGTTTTTAAGTACTGGTAGCCAAGCTTTGTTAATTCTCAGAGTCTCTTCTTTCTTGTTGAAGTTGTCTTGGTGTTTGTGAATTTCAGTGGCCTCCCTGTGCAGTCTGACATTGACAGTCTAAAACTTTCCCGTAAGTCTTTAAGAAAACAAAGTTGAGAGATTTTTAAATTAGCAAGTCTGTGGTCGCAGTGACATGATACAGTTGTGGGAGATTGTATCATGATCCGCTGAAGATGCCAGCCACAGATACAGGCGAAACATCAGGAGAAAATGCTTCTAGAACATGGCTATACATCCTGGAAACCACACAACACCCCATTGTGGAAGATCCTCTAGTGCAGGGGTGTGCAACCTGTGGCTCTCCAGATGTTCATGGACTACAATTCCCACCAGCCCCTGCCAGCATTGTAGTCCATGAACATCTGGAGAGCCACAGGTTGCACACCCCTGCTCTAGTGAAATAGAGATTAGAATTTGGAACTGAAATGTCAGTTATAAATGAAAGTTTGGAATGAATTTTATTAAGGAAGTCAGGAATCACAGATGTGGCTAGTCAAATAGGAAGCTGGAATTATTTTGAGATTTAAGCTCCAGTTATCATAGATTGCCTCTGGAGAAAATTAAGAACTGCTCTCACTAGTTAGTATATGCATATATCTGCTTATGTTTTCACAACTGCCATGGGGACACAGTTGACATGCAACCCAAACAGCTGCTTATAAAGATAAACATCTGTTTCTTATCTAAATGTATAGTTTGAAGTTGACTGTTGGATAATTTTAATGTAATTCAGTGTGTTTTGTGGATTCCTCAGATATCAAGATCCTTGTGAAGGAAAGCATATTTTTTTCTCCTTTTCACAACAGTAGGTTAATGATGGAGAATGCATAGTTAGAAAATTATTTTAACTTTCTGAGGTTTAAATAGCACACAGAATTATTCGGCCTTTTACCCAGTGGTGGGATCCAAAAATTTTAGTAACAGGTTCCCATGGTAGTGGGATTCAAACTGTGGCATAGTGCCAATGGGGCTGGACGGGGCACTACGGGGGTGTGGCTCAGCATTCTGGGGGCGGGGCATTCCTGGCCGGGGCTGTGGCAAGGACACAGCTGCTGCGCCGTTCCTTGGGCGGGAACGAATGCATGCAGGCGCAGGCTGCCACGCATTCTGGTGCACCTCTTGCTAGACTGCTGCAAGTTCTGTGCACTACTGCTGAGAGGAGGGGCGTAACTAATGCAAACATCACGTGGCAAAATCGCCAATTAGTAACCCCCTCTCGGCACACACAAATAATTAATAACCTACCCTCGGGAACCTGTGAGAACCTGCTGGATCCCACCTCTGCTTTTACCTCATTTTTCATATAATTGTGATGGGTCCTCTCTTGTGGGTAGGATGGTGTGGCTGAGCCCAGCAACTGACCCAGGGGTATGACATCATTTCCGCTGCTATGTCATTTCTGGGTTTATCATAGAGGTTCAGGTGTTTGCCATAGAGAACCATTGGATTTCCCAGTTTACCATGAAGCATCTCATGAGTCCTAGAGCTACCTTTTGTCACATTTGGGCTGTACCCACAAGGGCCCACTCCACACAGCAGCTGTGTACCAGTTGCAGTCGACGAAAGTATCCCGTTTTCCTGTTTTTGCATTCACATGCATTCGTGCAGGCAGCAATCGGAGCCCATGGAAATGCAGATTGCTGTCATGCCTTCGCACGGAGGCATGATTTTTTAAATTTACTTCCCACCGATTTGTAGCTATGCATGCCTGCACGGTGAACCCCGCAGCGATGCTGACGTCTCATGATACAACCATCTGCACCTGCATAACTAGGCAGATGTAAGCCACAACATTTGCTAAAAAGGAAAATGGAGGTAAATAAAGCGCCTCTTGCCCTGCCATTCGATTGCAACCCAGGATTTTTGAAAAGACTCACAAATAGCGCGATTCTAAAAGAAAAAATGGTTGGGGGAAAATAAGAAGGGACAGACTCTGTGCCAATTGCCCCGCCCCTCCAAACAGGTTTTTTTACCTGTTCTAAACCCGTGTTTGTTGGCCCGTGTGGAGTCGGCAGAGGTGGGATCCAGCAGGTTCTCACAGGTTCCCGAGAGTAGGTCACTAATTATTTGTGTGTGCCGAGAGGGGGCTACTAATTGGTGCTTTTGCCACATGATTTTTGCCTTAGTTACGCCCCTCCTCTCAGCAGTAGCGCGCAGAACTTGAAGCAGTCTAGCAGGAGGTGCACCGGGGTGCATGGCAGCCTGCGCCTGCGTGCATTCGTTTCCCGCCCAAGGACCGGCGCAGCGGCTGTGTCCTTGCCACAGCCCTGCCCAGGAATGCCCCACCCCTGGAAGGCCGGCCACGCCCCCATCATGCCCCGCCCCGCCCCATTGGTGCTACGCCACAGTTTGAATCCCACCACCATGGGAACCTGTTACTAAAATTTTTGGATCCCACCACTGGGAGTCGGCCATAGTGATTTCAATAATGTCGCTTTTAAAAAAATTGAGCTTGCCAGTGGAAGGCTTGGCAAATCTTTGGGCTCTGCAAAAGTGGTACAATCAAAGAGGCTCCCGTGTCATAACATTTAGGCCTTTTGGGGACAAGAACCCAACTCGAAATTACTTTTCTTAAAGGTGTTTCACAGTCTCCTTTTCTAAAGATGGACACCAGGAAGTGGCCCACACCTGTCAAACAGTGGGCTTTCCTTGCCATCACTCTCTTTCTCCATCCCACCCTCATGCAAAGAAATGTTACTTCTTTATGGGACTTCTATTCCCAACGGAATGAGAGAAATCCATATATTAAGCCTTACCTGTGTAGTTGTGGCAACACCTACAAACTTTCACCAAAGTTTCTTCACTAATTTTTTTTTTTTTGTGGAGGAGAAAGGGGAAGAGGCGTTAGCGATTTGGAACGGGATATCTGCCTTGCCCAGAAAAGAAGTGCTTTTTTATGGTAAACTTTTTGATGTATTTATACGAACTCTTTAAAAGCTGGAGTTTTAAAGCCAAGATCCATTAATTAACAGCATCAAAAGTACGCCGCCCGGAGCCCTTCGGGGATGGGCGGTTTTAAATCTAATGTATAAATAAATAAATAAATGCTGAGCCCTTCGGGGGAGGGCGACTCATAAATCGAATAAACAAAAAATAAACTGCCATATCTGTTAACATTTGATCATCCCACTTTTTGGGTGTCATAGCGATGGTCATCGTATTAATGCTATAATACATGTGAAATCTGCCAACAAATTCCGATTAAATGCAGTGGGGCTACCCAAAACTTTCAGTCGTACCCACGTAGAACGAAATCTACTGTTCTCTTTTTAGGTTTTTTTTTAAAAAAAATGAGTCATGATTGAGGCAAGCAAACATTATGAAGGCAGAGGGAATCTCTTTTTAGATGCACTCATATCAGGCCCTGTTGAGTTCACTGTTCATAATGAAATATTGATCTTCCCCTTATTATAGTTGCTGTGCTGAAAAATGGCTCGCATGGCTTTCCTGTATGTGTCGGTAACCACAGCTGAGCTGTAATCGAGGGCCGTCGTTTTCATGCGTTAATTCCTAACGATCCATTTTATTTGGCGGTGCTGCCGTAGTAGATCTTCAGAATGCCAAACTCAGCCTATCACGCTTTGCCACGGAAGTGAAAAATGGGGGAAAGGCTTAGAGAAACTTAGAGAAAGACATGTGCTGATTTACAGATGATTCCAGTTGCTGTTGTCACAGCAGAGGGGGCTACTGACCAACGTGCCTCTGGAGCTGGGGGGAAGGAATTGTGGGTGTAGAGCAAAAAAGATTACTGTTTAATGTCAGAAAGATACTCCAATCGCACTGGAGCAGCCCCATTTAAAATGAGACCAGAGCGCAGCATTGCTCAGAAGGGCACTAGTTGTTAACCTCTTTAAAGGTGGGTAGGAAGGTTAAAACAAACAAACAAAAGCAAGGGCAGAAATTTGTTCTTGCCCCCAGTGGTGGGATCCAAAAATGTTAGTAACAGGTTCCCATGGGGGTGGGGAGTCTCAAACTGTGGCGTGAACTATGCTCAATGGGGCCCTGAAGGCCGAGGGCAGACCGGGGGGGAGGGGCATGGCCGGGCATTCCAGGGTGGGGCATTCCCGGGCGGGGCTGTGGCAAGGACGCGGCCGCTGTGCCGGTCCTTGGGCGGGAAACGAATGCATGCAGGCGCAGGCTGCCACGCACGCTGGTGCACCTCCTGCTAGACTGCTTCCAGTTCTGCGCACTACTGCTGAGGAAGGGAGGTGGCATAACTTCAAGGGCACAAAATCACGTGGCTTAGAAATCACCAATGAGTAACCCCTCTGGCACACAACAAATAATTCGTAACCTACTACTTCGGGAACCTGTGAGGAGACCTAAGCTGGGATCCCACACCTCTGCTTTCTGCCCCAAAATCAAGATTAGAGAGAGAGACAGGGAATCTGAATGTGAAACACAATGGAAGAAGCATAGCTGTAAGGAAGAAGAATAGAAGCAATAAGAAGGCTACAAGGAAGGAAATAAAGGCAAGGAAGGAAGGAAGGAAGGAAGGAAGGAAGGAAGGAAGGAAGGAAGGAAGGAAGGAAGGAAGGAAGGAAGGAAGGAAGGAAGGAAGGAAGGAAGGAAGGAAGGAAGGAAGGAAGGAAGGAATTCTATCAAGGATGAGTGGATCAGAGCTGATTAAAGGAAACTTGCTAAGAATGTTAACATGTGTGCCCAATTCATTTTTAAGCATTTAAATTTTTCTTAAGAAGGGTAAGAAAGAACTTTCCAAAAGCCGCAAAACAGAAGGAAGTAACAGAAGGGTTTTTAATCCCCCCCCCCCCTTTAAATACTTCCATTTTTGCATTTGGTCTATGGAAAGAGGTACTAATTGTGTCCTTGTTTCTTTATGAGCAGCATCTAAAAGTTGTAATCCTAAACTAGGTCTGCTTAATCAGGTTTTCTCCTGGGAAAATGTTTTTTAGGACAGCACTGCCAGAAAAGAGTCAACTCTGTCATTTAAAACGATCTATCGTGAATTGAAATTTAATTGAAATGTGGGTGATCGTTTAGAGAGAGGAGCACCTGGAAAGGGGACTCCAGAAACAACCAGATAAAAAGCCTTACTCTTTTCTGATGACTTTCCCCCCATTTTTCTGATGAAAAAAAATTAATTTGGGGGAGCACTGAAGAAGCTTATGTGACAAAGTTTCTCCTGTGGGCAGGGGCGGAGTGAGGGGGAACTGCGCCCGGGGCACGCGTGCTGCGCCCCTGCCGCGGTACCAACCATCCTCGCTCCGGAACGCCTCCTCCACCGCCCCTCCAGCTGCTGCCTGGGCCGTTGTCTCCCCCTTGGTGCTACGCCACTGTTTATGGGACAAGACATAATATTACACAAAAACCTAATCTGGATAGCCCAGGCTAGCCTGATCTAGTCAGATCTCAGAAGTTAAGAAGAGAAGAAGAGGAGTTTGGATTTATATCCCCCCTTTCTCTCCTGCAGGAGACTCAAAGGGGCTGACAATCTCCTTGCCCTTCCCCCCTCACAACAAACACCCTGTGAGGTAGGTGGGGCTGAGAGAGCTCCGAGAAGCTGTGACTAGCCCAAGGTCACCCAGCTGGCGTTTGTGGGAGTGTACAGGCTAACCTGAATTCCCCAGTGAAGCCTCCACAGCTCAGGCGGCAGAGCTGGGAATCAAACCTGGTTCCTCCAGATTAGATACACGAGCTCTTAACCTCCTACGCCACTGCTGCAGGGTTGACCTCTGGCAAGTTATTTGGATGGGAGACCTTCAAGAAATACCAGGGTTGTGATGCAGAGGGTTGTGATGCAAACCACCTGTGAACATCTCTTGCCTTGAACATTTTACCAGTTTTCGAGTGTTGCAGTTTTGAATTTCGGATTTATATTCAATTGTTTTGTTGGAAGATGGCCAAGTGAATGCATCTGAGATGGAATGACCAGTGTCACTAGGTCCGATTGTTGGGTTGTCATAGGGTATATGGGGACAGAGTTGGCACCTTGATTTGTTGCATGTCCTGGTCTCAGAGTCCATCTCCATGTTAGGAAGGATATAAAGGATGCGTTTGTCATACCATAAAATTATAAGGTACGCTTCACCCAAATGGAAGATTACCCCGCCCTTTTGACAAAAGACAAAAAAAGAGAGACAGGTGACAGTTTAAAAGCCGTTGGTAGTTCTGCTGTTTGACTGACTGAGAGAAAAGAGGTTGCTCTGTGTACTGCTAACCAATGCTTTGTAAAATTACCTTTGACTAACAATACTGTATAAGCTTACCATTGCAACCAAATTGTAACAGACGATGAGCCATGAATGCAACGATATATATGTGATACTTTGTTGATATGTATATACTGATTATTTTTCTCTCTTAGTTGAAGTAAAGTTCTCATGTTTATGAACTTCTGAGGTAAAACAGCTGGTCTTTTGAGAGATAACTATTCTAATTTAACGTGCCACACGATCCACATTTTCTGCTCATTACTCTTCTTGACAGGATTATATATTGTAAATATACCTATTGCCCTTCAACAGGTGTTTGAGGTCTAATCAGAAGCATCCGGATTCTGTGCAGAAGGACTAGCTAGGGAGAAGTAAAATTCCAATAAGATTGGGTGAGGGTTTGACCCAGAGGTGGGATCCAGCAGGTTCTCACCAGTTCCCGAGAGTGGGTTTCTAATTGGGTCCACTTTTCCACCTCCAGGTCCTTGCCTCCCCGAGACGTGAAGGTTCCATATAGCAATTGCGACTAATAATGTAACTCCCTGAACTGGGTTAATCCCTTTCAGGTACTGCAATTCATTGATTCTCAGCCTTTCGTACCTTTTATCTCACCAGCCCCCACCAGGTTTGCCTCAGATGCGCCTTTGCCCCCCCTTTGCTGGGGCATGTGAGGGAACCTGTTACTAAAATTTTTGGATCCCACCGCTGGTTTGACCTGCAAAGGCATTGCTCCAAAGTCCCTTGATAGGTGTTGGAAATAGAAGCTCATATTCTAAGTGCTGTGGGTGTAAGCAATAATTTTTCACTCTTCTTTAATTATTCGGTGGGTTCTAAATATATGCACTGCAGTGCCATGCTTGTCTGAAGGACAAGAAAGTTAGACAGCAGTAAAATTATCTTTTTACCTTTTCTTCTGGCTGTGCCATTAAGCAAGATTTACTGTGATGGGGAGGATACATTTGCAATTGTGAGGACCGGACAAATTGTCTTCCGCCAAGGTTGAAACTACATTTATATAGTGTGACCGTTGGCAATAATCTATTGATGTTAGTTTTAATGAAGGACATGTGCAGAGTGTCAGGAGGGTACTTGGAAAGGGTGATTAGAAGAGGTTGGGTTGAAGGCCACCTCACAGAAATCTGATCTCATTATGGTCTGCGGGGGAGAGGCATACAATTTCTCTCTCATACACATCCTACGCTAAGATTTATTTCCGACTTTAAGCCCCTTTTTGCTGAAGTAGGAGCAGCCAATTCTTCCTTCTGTGACAGCACCATGATGGTTATGGTTAATTTTAGGATCCATTATGCACCATTCAGTTAGGAAGAGATGTGGTAGAGCAGGGGTGACTAACTCTGGCGCCCCGGGTGTTCATGGGCTACAATTCCCATCAGCCAATTGGCCATGCTGGCAGGGACTGATGGGAATCTGTCAGGCTGGACACACTCAGACAAAGTCAACTTTGAAACAAAGGAACGAACTTTATTGATATGTGTTGCCCTACGATACAGGGTGCTGGAACTGAGGGTTCTTGCCCTCAGTTCCAGTATATATACAAGTGGGAGTGGTCGGTCCTTCTCAGTGGCGGGAACGGGGAGAACTGGGAAACAGAAACTTAACATGCGCTAGAGGCTTGAGTGAGGGTCGCGACCCTGACAGGAATCATAGTCCATGAATATCTGGGGCACCAGAGTTGGATACCCCTGTGGTAGAGACTGCCTGGACATAGGGGAGTAATGAGGGCGGGGCAAGGCGGGGCTCCCTGGCTGCTGCTTTGCTACCCAAAGGCTGCTTTAATTACCCTTAATTTAGTACAAGGAGAGTGGCCTGGAAGAGACTGGGGCCAGGGCCAATGCCAGGGAAGGAGTGCCCTCCCTGTTTTTGTCCCTACCCCCAGTCTCCTCCTGGCCACTGACCTTGCTTGCCTCCACTTGCCCTCCCCCCCAAGACTGAACTAAGAGGGCTTTTCTTGACTCTGAGAAATCCACAGGAGCCAAGTCAAGTTAACTACCGTCCCCCCGGACTCCACTGCCCCAGGAAGGGCTGTGGAGGTCATGTTAGAACAGCAGAGTCTGGAGAGGTGGGGGGGGGGATGCAACTTCAGTGTTTGTCCTGGGTGCCATTTGAGGTCGCTGTGCCCCTGCTTGCAGGTGGATGCAAAGACCTCGTTCAGCTTTTCACTGACTGTTGACCCTAACTGCAGAAGTAGACCATGAAGTCAAAACGGCTAGTGATGAGCAGTGAAGTCAACCTTCAGCAGGGTTGCCAATTTTCATGTGGGGCCTAGCTTTGTCCTGGAATTACAGCTTTGTCCTGGAATTACAGCTACTCTCCAGACTACAGAGATCCATGGGAAGAAATTGCAGCTTTGGAGGTTGGTCTCTATGGCATAACACAGAGGCTAGGAAAAACAAGTCCTAGAGTGACCAACTCAGCTCCCTCCCCAAACTCCACCTTTCCCAGGCATTTCGACTGAATCTCCAGTAATTTTCCAAGTCAGAACTGGGGGGCAGAACTGGGGAGTGCGGGGTGATTTTCTGTCCCCCCCCCAGGTACGCGCTTGGTGCAACGTGCACTCCCCGGTCCCCTGGTAGCTCCGCCTCTGTTTATCTCTTGCCGTGAAAATCACACAAGGGATGCCCCTAAGTTAGTTGCATCTTGACAGCCCAGCCCCCTTTATTATTATTTGTCATTCACTACTATTACCGCAGAAGTTGTCTACTGAATCTCTACCTAATTGCTCTGTCAGATATGCGTCTCCCACTCAGCCAATAAATCATCTCCAATCTAGTTGTGTGACGATGTTTCTTAGAGCTTTCCTTCATCCCCCCCTCCCCCCCTTTTCACCCTTTTAAGTTTTCTGTAGTCTGCTGATGCAATGCCCTTGAGAACAATTGGCTTTCTAAGTGAAAGTTGTTGATAGTGGCTCTTGAGTATCCTCTCCATTGTGTATTTACCCACGTCTTTTCATACATTCTCAGATACCATCGCAAAATACGCCACTTCCCTGAACTCAGCTTTTTCGGTGGGCCGCTTAAAAATGATAGCTTTCAAGGGGAAGTCAAGATGTAACAGATTGCTTTGCTTTATGAAATCCTCCAAACAGCAGTTTCAAGGGACAAAGTGTTCTTTCGCTATGAAAGACTGGAGCTTCAAGAGGATTTAAACTTTTATTTTTAAGAGACTTTGCCATCTTGATTTACTGCTGTGATATATGAGTGATACATGAGTGCCAGGATCATTTTCGCTGGGTGCTCAAGTGTTCCCTTGATGTGCAGATGCAGCCTCATTGGTAGATTCTCGATAGCATCAATGTAACGTCTTTAGGACATTTTAAAAAAAGGTCTCTCTGGGCATTTTGTGTTCCCACTGCACAAGCGTTGCCAGCCAAAATGGATCTTTTGTCCCGCCTGCTGCATGAAGCTCTTGTCAGTTGCACAGTTGTGCCCACCATGTTGTGTGCTGCTACAGATATTCTCCTGCCTCCGCCATTTGGTGAAGGTTTCCCATGGAGGTTTCCTCTGCTTGCAGCTCGTCTGCGCGCAGTTTTGCTGTAAAAAGTAGATGAGTAAAGTTTGTCCAGTCTAGTAATCCTGTGCACGTGTCATTTATCTTTTTTGTTTTGTTTTGAGGGGGAGGTCTGTGAAGCTGCAGCAGCACGAATATGCCCATATTTCAGCTTCTCTTTGCAGCCATCCACCTCTAAACAAGCAAACCAACAAAAAGGAAAAACCAGATATGTGCGTTATTCATGTACTTTTTACAACTTGCAGTTGCTTGCAGATGAGCTGCAAGTAGAGGAAACCTCCATGGGGAGTCTTCACAGAGAATTTGCTGCTGCAGCACACAAAATGGCCGGTGTAAGCAGTGAAAATGAAAGTAAGAGGGTTGGATGGGAGAAATAAAGTGTTTCCTGCAATCATCTGCAATCAACACCCCCTTCTAAACAAACACCACTGAAATAAATTAAAAACAGAGTTAAAATTTATACCGAGGTATGAAAACAACACCTAAAAACATTGGTCAGAAAGGAGGGACCACTGAGGGAATGCCTAAAGAAACAAAAAAAGAACGAAGAGAACAACAGAAGGGGGCAGATGAATCTCCCTGGGGAGAGAGTTTCAGAGCTTTGGTGCCAAGACTGAGAAGGCCTTGTCTCGGGTTACCTCCTGCCTAACTTCAGAAGGCAATGGCCTTCTGATGACCATAATGGTTGGGCAAGTTTGTGAAAGAGTAGGCAGTCCTTCAGGTATGTTGGTCCCAAACCATGTAGAACTTTTAAGGTTGAGACCAGCCCCTTGAATTGGAACCAGAAATCAATTGGGAGTCAGTATAGATCAGGGGTCGGGAACCCGCGGCTCGCGAGCCGCATGCGGCTCTTCCGCCGCTGTTCTGCAGCTCCATCAGCCGAGCCGCGGGGCCCCTCTTCTCCCGCCCTGCGAGGAGCAGGGCGGGAGCATCGTTCCCCCGGCGGCCGGCCCGGCCGAGCCGCCGGGCACCTCTTCTCCCGCACCTGCTCGCAGGGCGGGAGCATGAGCTTCCCCGGCGGCCGGCCTCGGCCGGCGAGAGCCGCCCGGGCACCTCTTCACCCGCCCTGTAAGGCAGCAGAGGCTGGGCGCATCACTAAGCCACGGCAGCCGGCAAGGCCGAGCCAGCCGAGCCTATCTACTTCTGCCTGCAGTGTGTGCGTGAGCGGCGGAGGGGGGGGGCGAGCAGCAAGTGGGCGGGCGGGAAGCGGGAGGGGGCGCGTGCCAGCGCAGTGCAGGTGGTTGGAGTGAGCCAAATGGCTCTTTGCGGGGAAAAGGTTCCCGACCCCTGGTATAGATGGTCAAGACCAGTGACGTAGCACCAAGGGGGGGGGGATGCACTGGGTGTGCCCCAGTGCAGGGGCATGGTGGGGGAATTCCGTGGTGGGTGGAGGCGTGGCAGGAGTTCAGTGCATATGCATGCCCTGGGCACAGTTCCCCCTCGCTCCACCCCTGGTAAAGACTGTAGTGATATGGTCCCTACGACCTACTCCGGTACACATCCTGGTGGCAACATTCTGCACCAATGGAATTTCTAAACACTTCTCAAGGGCAGTCTCACATAAAGTGTATTGCAGTAATCTAATCTAGATGTAATCAGGGCATGCAAAGTGTCCAGATCTTTTTAGCCCAGAAAAGGCCATCGTTGGTTAACCAGTCAAAGTTGGCAAAAGGTACTCCTGGCCACATTGCCCACCTTCTTCTCTAGCCCTGGACCTGAGTCCAAGAACATCCCCAGACTGTAGTTCCGCTCCTCAAGGGGAGTTCAACTCCACCCAAAATGGATGTATGGAACCTGGTTTTCCAAATCAAAGTTCACCGCTCTTTACTGGTGGGGAGAAGATCTGAAATCCCAATTCAGACTTTCTGCCCACCAGTAAAGAGGGGTGAGCTTTGATTTGGAGAACCAGGTTTGATTCTCCAGAGACTCTAATTCCAGTGAACCGGCTTTGTTTCCCCACTCCTTCACATGAAGCCTGCTGGCTGACCTTGGGCCAATGACAGTTCTCTCAGACCTCTGTCAGCTCTACCCACTTCACAAGGTGTTTGTTGTAGAGCACAGGTGTCAAACTCGCGGCCCTCCATATGTTGTAGACTACAGTTCCCATCATGCCCTGCCAGCAGGATGCTGGCAGGGGATGATGGGAACTGTAGTCCATAACATCTGGAGGGCTGCGAGTTTGACACCTATGTAGAGAGAGGAAGGGAAATAGTTTGTAAGCTGCTTTGAGCATTTTTACAGTTGGAAAAGGGGGGTTTTAAATAAAAAACTTTTTTCTTTTGCAGTCGCAGTTCCTTCTTATCAGGATTAAGCTTCAGTTTATTAGCCTGCATCCATTCCAAAACTGCTTCCTGGCAATTGTTCAGGGTTTGTAGTGTTTTCCTGAAATCAGTATGGAGCTGAGGGTCATCTGCATATTGGTGGCAACCCAGCCCAAATGTGACAGTGCTTCACTGGATATTACTTTTCTTTATGCAGTCCTGTTGATAAATGAGGGGGGGGGGATTAAAGAAATTAAAGAGAGCTAGTGTGGGTTAGTGGTTAAGTGTGGTAGACTCTAAACCAAGTTTGATTCCCCATTCCTCCATGCGACTGGCAGACTCCCATCTTTCGAACCCAGTTTGTTTTCCCTGTTCCTCTACAAGTAGCCTGCTGGTTGACCTTGGATTAGTCAGTTATCTCAGAACTCTTTCAGCCCCACCTGTCTCACAAGGCAGAGCCGTAGCAAGGGGGAACTGTGTCCTGGGCATGCGTGCACCCTGTGCCCCTACCACGGCCATGCCCATGCCCCACTTATCCTCTTGGTGCTACGCCACTGTCACAAAATATCTGTTGTAGGGGTAAGGGAAAACAATTGTAAGTCTGGGGTGCTGTGTGGTTTCCGGGCTGTATGGCTGTGTTCTAGCAGCATTCTATCCTGACGTTTCGCTTTATCTGTGGCTGGCATCTTCAGAGGATCCTCTGAAGATGCCAGCCACAGATGTAGGCAAAACGTCACGAGAGAATGCTGCTAGAACACGGCCATACAGCCCGGAAACCACACAGCACCCCAGTGATTCTGGCCATGAAAGCCTTCGACAATACAATTGTAAGTCTCTTTGAGATTCCTTAAACATAGAAAAAAGTGGGATTTAAAACTTCTTCTCCTCCTCCTTTTAAACTTAAGTGTTCCTTTTACCAGCATTCTTGTATGCTGTTATCCTTCTCCAAAAAGGCAACAGGGGGATATGTTTTCCTTCCAGGTTAAAAATTAATTTATTATACACATGCATTTATGAACCTCAAAGGAATGAACTCATTCTCTTTTTTTAAGTCTTTCATCTGTTTACAAGATTTCCTGAGTGGAAGTGAGGAAAGTTGCATACCCCTAGTATTTGACCATGTTTCTGCCCTTCCTAAAAACAATTATCCCCCCCCCCAACAGATTTAAAGAGCAATGTGAACTTCTAAGCTACTATTGATGAAACACTGGAAAATGGAATGCTTTGAGCCATTACAGTGGCAGATTCTCCAAATTATATATTGTGAGTGCTAAGGGAAATCATTAATTATCCCATTGTCATTGCTTGCAATTATCACGAGCTCTCCTAGAGAAACACGAGACCCCAAAGCATTGCCTGAATTTTCCCAGAGGCTCAAAGGAGACCAGTCATTGTCCAAGTAAGCTATAATTGTCCCCAGATAAAAGAAGTGCCATCTGTGGGGTGTTTAGTAATGTGCCCTTGTGCAATCTATTGGAAAGCATAATTTGATAAAAAAAATTACAAGCAGTATCCTTGAAATGGTCATAGATGCCACCGCATGCTACTTTTGCCTTCTTGCAAAATGGTCCCATTTCTTTGCCTTCTGCTGTCCTTTCTCCCATCTAACCACTTCCCAAGAAAACTGATGGGCAGCCCATTCTTATGGGGGTGAGCAGTGAACCAGCAGAGACAGATCCAGCAGGTTCTCACCAGTTCCCGAGAGTGGGTTACTAATTATTTGTGTGGGCCGAGAGGGGGTTACTAATTGGGTCCGCTTTCCCATCTCCACGCCCTCGCCTCCCCGAGAGGCATCCTGCCTTTGAACGTGAAGGTTCCACATAGCAATTGCAACTAATAATGTAACTGGGTTAATCCCTTCCAGGTACTGCAATTCTTTGATTTTCAGCCTTTCGTACCTTTTATCTCACCAGTCTATCAAAGAACCTGTGTGTTTCACCATTGCTGTGTTCAGATTTGTGAGTTGGGGCATTTTCGATAATGTGATGATGATTTAGAAATGACCTGGTGCAAAAAAAATTGGGGGGGGTCGTGGTGGGGTGGCTGCCCATGGGGGGGGCATCCAACTCTAGTGGTCTTTGCCCAGGGCCTCCAGGTTTGCCCTTAGGGTGACACCTCTTCTGCCCCCTTTGCTGAGGGGGGGCTGGCGAAGGAACCTGTTACTAAAATTTTTGGATCCCACCACTGAGCAGAGGACATCACCATTCCTCCCTCGCTTGGATTGCACAGCATGGTGTAGTGGCTAAGAGCCGGCGGATTCTAATCTGGAGCGCCGGGTTTGATTCCCCACTCTTCCACCTGAGTGGCAGAGGCTTATCAGGGGAACCAGATGTGTTTCCGCACTTCTACATTCCTGCTGGGAGACCTTGCGCCAGTCACAGTTCTCTCAGAACTCTCTCAGCCCCACCTCCCTTGCAAGGTGTCTGTTGTGGGGAGAGGAAGGGAAAGGAGCTTGGAAGCCGCCTTGAGTCTCCTTGCAGGAGAGAAAGGTGGGATATAAATCTAAACTCTTTTTCTTCTTTTTGTTAAACAATCTCTGTTTTAATCTGTATTTGTTGAGTGACTGCTGCTTTGGTTTTAATGGGTTAAGTTTTATGTTGTTTTAATTGGCTGTCCTGGAGAACAGCCATATTGTGAGCCGCCTCGAGCCCTTCGGGGATGAGGCGGCCTATAAGTGTAATAAATAAATAAATAAGTAAATAAATAAATAAATAAATAAGAAAATAAATAAGTAAATAAATAAATAAATAAATAAGAAAATAAATAAGTAAATAAGTAAGTAAGTAAATAAGTAAATAAGTAAGTAAAGAAAGGAAGGAAGGAAGGAAGGAAGGAAGGAAGGAAGGAAGGAAGGAAGGAAGGAAGGAAGGAAGGAAGGAAGGAAGGAAGGAAGGAAGGAAGGAAGGAAGGAAGGAAGGAAGAAGTTTCTTTGGTTATGTTGATCTCTTGATCCTGCAGGGACCAGGCAAAAAGGACATGTTCTTCCTCTGCTATCCCTTCTGTGGCCATTTTCTCTGCCCAAAGCTGTACGTTTAGTGCAGGGGTAGGGAACCTGCGGCTCAAGAGCCGCATGCGGCTCTTCTGCCCTTGCACTGCGGCTCCACGAGCTGTGCCGCCGGCTTCATCCTTGCCCGCCCTGCAGGCAGCAGGGCAGGCGTACCAACTGCCCGCGGCCGGCCGCACCGCACTGCAGGCTTCCCCTCTCGCTTGCCCCATTGGAGCGGGGCGGGCGCTTTCCTGGCGGCCAGTGAGACCAAGCTGCTGGCCCCATCCTTGCCCGCCTTGCAGACAGCAGGGCGGACGCATCCATGCACTTCTCAGAATGAGTGGAGTAAAAGGTAAAAAAAAGCCCAATATATACAGTGTTATCTTTATTTTAAATGTCAAAAATTATTTGTGGCTCCAAGTGTTTTCTTTTCCCGTGGAAAACGGGTCCAAATGGCTCTTTGAGTGTTAAAGGTTCCCTACCCCTGGTTTAGTGCAATTTCTAAATTGGGGTGTCAGTTCTGTGCCTTCTCACATGGCTGCCTGAGAACTCCAGCTTGGCCCAGTCGGTTCTGGGCACCTGCCAATCTGATGAATGCCCCAGACTGCATCAGGAGAAAAGCAGGGCATGCGCCTGAAAACTGTAGCCGTGTAATCCTAACAGTTCAGTCAAGCGCGAGCATGTCATAACAATGGCTCTCTGGCCGGTTGCCCAGCTGAACGCGGCCAGGTGCCCAGACTCAAAGCAACTCCAAATGATTCCTCCTTTTCAACTGTGAACTAATTGTCAGCAGTGGGTGTCACGGAGACTTGCCGTGACAGAAAATAGGCGTTATGAGTAGCGTTCGGTTCAGTTTTGGAACGCACGGTTTGCATCGATCACAACATGGCTCCCAGTAGAGTTCCGAATCATCTTCAAGGTGTTGGTGCTGACCTTTAAGGCCTTACGCGGCCTGGGACCTTCGTATCTCCGGGACCGCATCACCCCACATGTCCCAATACGGCCTCTTCGTTCAGCAGAGGCCAACTTACTGGTGGTCCCTGGCCCCTCGATGATACGGCTGGCCTCCATGCGGGCCAGGGCCTTTACAGCCCTGGCCCCAGCCTGGTGGAATGCTCTTCCACCAGCTGTCCGGGCCCTGCGGGACCTTATGGAATTTCGCAGGGCCTGTAAGACGGAGCTGTTCCGCCAGGCTTTTGGAGGTACCAGCCATTGATGGTGCCCCCCCCCCATGGCCATACATCTGGGCCTTATCATCTTGGGATTGCTGTCCTTCCCTCCAGCAAGAGGGCTTGAAATTGAGACTGCGGACGCCATTCTATGAACTAATTTAACTATTATAGTTAGTTTCTTATTTTACTGCTGCTTTTAAAGGTTTTAGTTGTTTTTAGCTGTACACGGTGGTTACTGTGTTGTACACCGCCCAGAGCCCCTAGGGGATGGGGCGGTCTAAAAATCTGAAAAATAAATAAATAAAATAAATAAACATCGCCACTTCTTGCTGGCACCGAAGTGAGCTCTGAAGTGTGATTTGCCAGGTCAGCTTACGAGTTCAGAGTTGGCTTGATAGCTCAAAGTAAAATTCTTGAAAGGAGTAGTCGGGATGCTGCTGTTAACTCTTTGCAAAATAAGTTCAATTATTTTTTTCACCAGGGGGGATTCCGCATGGGCCAAAAACAGCGATGTGAAAACAGTGTAAACCAGTGGTGGGATCCAAAAATTTTAGTAACAGGTTCCCATGGTGGTGGGATTCAAACTGTGGCGTGGCACCAATGGGGCTGGGCGGGGCACAATGGGCGTGACTGGGCATTCCGGGGGCGGGGCATTCCTGGGTGTGGCTGTGGCAAGGATTCAGCTGCTGCGCCGGTCCTTGGGTGGGAAACGAATGCACGCAGGCGCAGGCTGCCACGCACGACGGCGCGCCTCCTGCTAGACTGCTTCAAGTTCTGCATGATACTGCTGAGAGGAGGGGTGCAACTAAGGCAAAAATCACATGGCAAAATCACCAATTAGTAACCCCCTCTCAGCACACACAAATAATTAGTAACCTACTCTCGGGAACCTGTGAGAACCTGCTGGATCCCACCTCTGGTGTAAACACTTTTACACCATTTAAAACCCTTTTACACCGTTTTCACGCCGTTTTCACACCACTGTTTTTGGCCCATGCGGAATCTGCTCAGGTTTCTGAAACTTCGGCACAAGTTGAGAGAACCAACGGTAATTTACCTATGTGAAATCATGGAGATTTTCTTTTTCATTTTCCATCAAGCTCATTTTCTTGAAACATCAAAAAGCCCCTGTGTGAATGTTTCTGACTGACCCATCCAGTTTTGTTCTTTCTGCTTCTTTCTGTATCTTATACAGCACTGTTTTTTCTTCCTATCTATTGTTTCTCTCCCCTCTCTACTTTCCATCTTATTTGCATAAACAATTCCATCCAATCCAGACTCATGTACTGAATGCCTAAAATCATAATGCTAATACGGCTAGTTACCCTGTTTCCCTGAATATAAGACATCCCTTGAGAATAAGACGTAGTAGAGGTTTTACTGAAGTGCGAAATATAGAGCATCCCCCAAAAGTAAGACGTAGCAAAGTTTTTATTTGGAAGCATGCCCGACGAACACAACACAGAAAAAATAAGACATCCCCTGAAAATAAGACATAGCACATCTTTGGGAGCAAAAATTAATATAAGACACTGTCTTATTTTCAGGGAAACACGGGTAGTTGTCTTCCTTTCAGTAGATTGCACACACTTGAAATGCTATTCTGTGTTAGGGATTTGGTTAAATAAATAAATCCTTAGTTAAATAGTGAAATCCTGTGCAGAGTTAACACTTGCAATTGATAGGGGGGCAGTGCAATCCGGGGAAGGGGGACAAATCTCCCTCTGGAAGTGGTGCAGGCTTCTGCTAGTGTAAATGCCCTCTCTGGGGCAGGAGTGGTGTAGGAGGTTAAGAGCTCGTGTATCTAATCTGGAGGAACCGGGTTTGATTCCCAGCTCTGCCACCTGAGCTGTGGAGGCTTATCTGGGGAATTCAGATTAGCCTGTACACTCCCACACATGCCAGCTGGGTGACCTTGGGCTAGTCACAGCTTCTCGGAGCTCTCTCAGCCCCACCTACCTCACAGGGTGTTTGTTGTGAGGGGGGAAGGGCAAGGAGATTGTAAGCCCCTTTGAGTCAACTGCAGGAGAGAAAGGGGGGATATAAATCCAAACTCCTCGTCCTCGTCCTCGTCCTCCTCCTCCTCCTCCTCCTCCTCCTCCTCCTCCTCCTCCAGAGGGGCAAATCCTCCAGCGCCTGGCTGCGGCGACAAACTCCTCCTCCTCCTCCTCCTCCTCCTCCTCCTCCTCCTCCCTCCCACCGTCTCGTCCTCCCTCCCTCCTCCTCCTCCCTCCTCTCCTCCCTCCTCCTCCTCCAGAGGAACCCAAATCCTCCAGCGCCCTGGCTGCGTGACAAACTCCTCCTCCTCCGCCTCCTCCTCCTCCTCCTCCTCCTCCTCCTCCTCCTCCTCCTCCTCCTCCTCCTCCTCCTCCTCCTCCTCCAGAGGGGCAAATCCTCCAGCGCCTGGCTGCGGCGATGCCCCACAATGCCCAGCCGCAACACCTGGCCTCTCACTGGCACTTGCATGCCACCCTCAGTTACACTGGCGTTCCTGGGGCATTCTGGGGGTGGGGCCCCTCCAGACCTCTCTCAGCCCCCATATGCCGGTGTGGTTGCTGGCAGAGATACGCTGCAATTTTCGCTGTGCATCTCTATTTTCCCCTCTGGGGGAGTTGGAAACTTTTTTAAAAAAACCAAAACTTGTTCAGGCTTCTCGCACTGTGGGAAAAGCTTCATGGAGTGGGTAGAGAAGGCCTCAGTTGTGGATTGCGCTGCTAGACTGGAGTAACTCTACATAAGTTTACACCGTGTTAACGCTTGCAATTGTAATGTCATAAATAATTGGTTTGTCAGGAAATGTAAATCAAATGTTTAATTCAAAACTTGTTTTTGTGTTGCAGAAACACTGAATCATTTGAATCTCGCTGCCGGCAATTGTTTATATTCTTTACAGCATGTATCAGTCGGGTATCTTAGTCATATTTGGGAAAAGGAAAGTAAATTTGTTTGAGAAGGAAAGCTCTGGGCTGTATGTGTGTGGGCTGAAACCTGATTAGATTTGTATTAGATTTGGAATATTAAAGTGGCCTTGAAGTGGAGAAAGCTTTTTAAAAAAGACACTTTTGAGTTGTGGCATTTAGCTTTGCCTTTTATTAGGCACTGCCAGTGGCGTAGCGTCCAGGGGGCTGGGAGGAGTCTTGCACTGGGAGCACACCAGTGCGGGGGCATGGCAGGGGCATGGTTGATTGAGGGACTGGAGCACCTTCCCTATGAGGAGAGGCTGCAGCGTTTGGGGCTCTTTAGTTTGGAGAGGAGACGTCTGAGGGGGGATATGATTGAAGTCTACAAAATTATGCATGGGGTAGAAAATGTTGACAGAGAGAAATTTTTCTCTCTTTCTCACAATACACTTAGGAACCAGGGGGGGGCGATTCATTGAAAAATGCTGGGGGGGGGGGGGGAAGAATTAGGACTAATAAAAGGAAACACTTCTTCACATAACGATGGTGATTTCAACAGGTGTTTGGAATATGCATGCCACAGGAGGTGGTGGATGGCCACTAACCTGGATAGCAGCTTCTAAAAGGGGGAGCTTGGACAGGATTTTATGGAGGAGAAGTCGATTTATGGCTACCAATCTTGATCCTCCTTGATCTGAGATTGCAAATTCCTTAACAGACCAGGTGATCGGGAGCAACAGCCGCAGAAGGCCATTGCATTCACATCCTACATGTGAGCTCCCAAAGGCACCTGGTGGGCCACTGCGAGTAGCAGAGAGCTGGACTAGATGGACTTTGGTCTGATCCAGCTGGCTTGTTCTTATGTTCTTATGTTCTTATGGTGGGGCAGACAGGGGCATGGCAGGGCACACACATGCTTCGAGCGGAGTTCCCCCTCACTACGGCTCTTGGGAGCACCAAGGTGATGTAGTGGCTAAGAATGGTGGACTCTGATCTGGAGAGCTGGTTTTAATTGCCCCTTTCTCCACAGGAAGCCTGTTGGGACCTTGGGACAGTTCCAGTTCTCTCAGAACTCTCTCAGCCCACATGGAGACAGGCAGTGGCAAGCCACCTCTGAACGTCCCTTCCCTTGAAAACCCTATGGAGTCATCATAAGTCATCTGTTATTTGATGGCATTTTGCACCATCTAGTTGCACCAGAACCATATTGAATCTGTACTGGGCACAATCTGGAATAATTTATCCACCCCAGAAGCTTTGAAATGTTTACAGTTTATGGCACATTGTGATCCAACCCCATCTAGAGGAATTTCTTCCCGTTTTGTGGAAAATAGCCACATGCTTGACAGCCATACGAGAACCTTTGCCGTGCCTTTCCATCTCTCTTGGAAAGTTCTTCTCCCTTCTGCATCTATAGCTCTTGTTCTGTATTTACTCACTCCACACTGGCACTTTGAAAAAATTCTCACCAGTCTACTTTCAGCTCTTCACTTTGCTCTTCTCTGCTCAGCTTGACATGGTATTTTTTCTTCCCCAACAATCAGTAGACTTGGTTACAACAGAAGTTCACAACAGTAGTCTGCAACAGCTGAAGTATACTTGTATTAAAAACCCAGATTGGAGGGATATTGTGGCATTCTTAAGTGCTCTTTATAGTGCTTTGCCTCTCTTCTTGATGATGTAGGACAGAATAAATTACGTAAACTGGCACCAGTGTGGTATTCATTCATTCATTCATTCATTCATTCGGCTTCTAGGCTACCCTTTCTCATAGTGGCTTGCAAAAGTCTATTTAATACACATTAAGATCAACAATAGGGAGAAGAGGAAAGCAAATAAAGAGGGGAGGGGAAAGGAGAAGGAGAAGGAGAAGGAGAAAAGCTTGCTACCGGTAGTTGGAAACCATTGCAGACCTCCCATAAGCCTGGTGGAACAGCTCCATCTTATGGGTCTGTGAAATTGTAATAAGTCTTGCAGGACCCATATTTGGCAGAAAATTCCACCAGATTTGGGGCAAAGCAGAAAAAGCTCTGGCCCTGGTGAAGGACACTGGACAGCATTCAGACCAGGGACTGGGCTTAGTCAATACTCTAGGAATTTGGTAAAATTCGGATTCAGATTTATTCAGGCATACAATTATCTGTATGCCTGGATAAGACCAATAACGTATTCGGTATATCCGAATATTCGGATATACCCGAAATATTCAGGTCCGTTTGATTTTTTTTTTGCATTTTTGGTGGTTTTTAGTGTTTGGCATGCAGGGTGGGCATTGTTAAAGCTAGCAGCACCAAAATTTCAGGGTCTCATCCGGAAACTCTCCTAATGATACCAACCAGGTTTGGTGAAGTTTGGTTGAGGGGGTTCAAAGTTATGGACCACCAAAGGGGGTGCCCCATCCCACTTTGTTTCCAATGGGAGCTAACAGGAGATGGAGACCTTTTGAGCGTCCATAATTTTGGACCCCCTGAGCCAAACTTCACCAATCTCAGGTGGTATCATCAGGACAGTCTCTGGATGAGATCCTGAAATTTTGATGCCAGTAGCTTTAAAAATGTGCCCCTGACAGGCACCCCAAGAAATTGCTTAAGATTCTCTGCTCTTCAGTGCCTCGGCACCATTTTACCCAATGAGGAATTTCTGTGCAGGTGCACATTTTTGAAGATAGAGGCACCAGACTTTCAAGGTGGCTCCAGGAGGCCCTCCTGGTAATAGCTTCCAGGCTTGGTAAACTTTGCTTCTGGGAGTTCAATTTCATGGGCCCCCAAAAGGTGTATTTTGTTTCCCAGTTCCTACAATGAAGCCTGCTGGTTGAGTTCTCTCAGAACTCTCTCAACCCGCACCTCCCACCCACCCTCACATCTTCAAATGTGCAGGCTGCTTACACACACAGAAATTCCCCATTGGCTACAATGGAGCCAAGGCACTTCAAAGCAGAGAAACTGGGCAGATTTCTTTTGTCCTGTCAGGGAAGCATTTTTAAAGCTACTGGCACCAAAATATCAGGATCTCATCTGGAGACTTTCATGATGATACCACCTGAGGTTGGTGAAGTTTGGTTCAGGTAGGGCCAAAGTTATGGACCCTCAAAAGGGTAACCCCCATCTCCTGTTAGCTCCAAGTGGAAACTATGGGGAATTGGGGCACCACATTTGCAGGTCCATAAAATTGGACCCCCTGAACCAAACTTCCCCACACATGGATGACATCATCAGGAGAGTCTCCAGATGGTAACCTGAAAGTTTGGTGTCACTAGCTTTAAAAATGCACCCCCTACAGGCCAGAACACAAAAAACCAAAATACCCCCCAAAGCCCGAATGCCTTGCATTCGGATTCGTTCAGATTCGGGTGGGACATATTTGGCCGATTTTGGCCCGAATATGCCCAGATTCAGGCCAAATTTGGGATTTGGTGCACCCGAATCTCCAAACCTACCACGGATCATCAGTAAGTTGTTAGTAGCCAATTGAAGGGGTCTTTGGAGGATTTATTAGGAAAGATGGTCCCACATGCCTCTTCTGCACATGCAGAATGTTATGCTTTCAATCCACTTTCAGTGCACTTTGCAGCTGGATTTTGCTGTGTGGAATAGCAAAATCCACTTTCAAACAATTGGGAAAGTGGATTGAAAACGCATTATTCTGCATGTGCAGAAGGAGCCACGAAGTATTTATTGCAGTCAGACTGGCATATAGCACAATTGGAATGTTGCAATACATAAGAACCATAGTCTATATTACTGTGTATGGTTTGCTGTAAGTTGAATTCTGCTATGATTGAAGTCTATAAAATTATGCACAGGATAGAAAATGTTAACAGAGGGAATTTTTTCTCTCTTTCTCACAATACTAAAACCAGGGGGCTAAAATTGAAAATGCTGGGGGGAAGAATTAGGACTAATAAAAGGAAAAATTTCTTCACACAATGTGTGATTGGTGTTTGGAACATGCTGCCACAGGAGGTGGTGATGGTCACTAACCTGGATAGCTTTAAAAAAGGCTTGGACAGATTTAAGGAGGAGAAGTCGATCTCTGGCTACCAATCTTGATCCTCCTTGATATGAGATTGCAAATGCCTTAGCAGACCAGGTGCTCAGGAGCAGCAGCATCAGAAGGGCGTTGCTTTCACATCCTGCATGTGAGCAGAAGCGTTCCAGGGGCAAATGGCGCCCGGAGACAAATTGTCTCCAGGATGCCCCCCCAGGCTCTGCCCCCACCACCCTAGCTTCGCCCCTGATGCCCCCAGGCTCCACCCCCACTGCCCTTGACGCTGCCCGTGTCACCATGGACATGGGCAAGGTCTAGGGTGCCCACCTCCTCCCCCCAGACTCCCCCTGCTTGCCGGGTTCCCAGCCGGCAGCCTGCAGTCTCTCCTGACCTCCCCTCCAGGCAGGCCAGAAGAGACTGCAGTCCCAGCCTCGAAGACCTTCTTTTATAAGCACTGAGGCCAGGGGGTGGGGCTTGGGGAGTAGGAAGGGGTGGGACTTCCTTCTCCCCAAGCCCCACCCCCGGCCTCAGTGCTTATAAAAGAAGGACTCCCTTATAAAAGAAGGACTGCCCGGAGGAGAGGTCAGAAGAGACTGCAGACTGCCGGCTGGGAGCCCAGCCGGCAGGGGGGGAAGGAAGAGAGAGGGGAGTCCAGGATGGGGTTGAGGGTGCTTGGAGGCAGCAGGAAGTCCTGCTGCCTTGTCGGTTTTTGCATGCCTCGGATGGGGTTGAGGCACGTGAAAACGATGAGACAGCAGGATTTCCTGGTCACGTGGGGGGCCAATTTTGCGCCCCCCCAGATGACCAGAAGTGTGGCGCCAGGGGACAAGGGGTACCCCTTGACCATAGGCAGATACGCCACTGTATGTGAGCTCCCAAAGGCATCTGGTGGGCCACTGTGAATAGCAGAGTGCTGGACTAGATGGATTCTAGTCTGATCCAGCAGGCTCTTTCTTATGTTCTTATGTTCTTATGGTACGTAATTTTGCATCATTTAAGGAGTCATGTTAACATTTATGCTTTGCTTCAGCTCTGTTTTGGTTGATTCTGCAACCTGATTCTACCTCCCCAAATCTTATTTCACAGTTTACTGAATTCCCATCCTGTTGATTGTATTGACGTGCTCTCTGTAATCTGTCTCACATCCCAGTGAGAAAGACGGGCTTTAAATAATGTAAACAATAATAAAAAAGAATAAATGCAGAATTTGGGTTGTCTTACCCTAGAATGTGGGGGTGTATTGTTAACGCAAACTGCACGTATCTTCTCTCTCTTCAAGAACTCTTCAACGCCGGCAAAGCAAGTTGGCAGATTAGCTTTCTGGCCTCTTAGCTTCCTTCCACTTCTGCTTTCTCTGTGCTGCTCCTAACCATTTGTGAGAGAAAAACAGAATATTCTATTAATCATCTATTAATAAAGTGTCCTGCCCAATCTTTGTAGATTGCTGTCAGCATAAATGAAAACTGAACCCATCTAACTTGTATCAAAGGAGTTCATCCCCATATTTTTTAATGAACATATTTGTCCTGACAGTGAAAATCTGTGTGTCCACAGGTGGTGTGATACCGTGTTTTACAATGGTATTCATAGTCTGGCTAGCAGTTTTCTTACCCAACGGGATAAAAAAAGTCATTTGAAATGCTGCAGATATCTTTTATTTCAGCACAATTTATAGCTCGGGATTCTCTAGATTTTCCCAATAAACAGCATAGTGGCAGACATGACAAGAGGCATTTGTGGCCATATATATATATATATATTCTTCTTAAAGAGATTGAAAGCCCAGTGAATTATCTCCTCAATATCAGCCTCCAAAGAAAATGAATTGAGTAGATCACTGACAGATAGTGCCTAAATTGTTCTTTTGTACTGTTAATGTTCTGAGAAATGCTGGAAAAGAAAGCCCCCGGGGGAAAAATATTGAGAGGGAGTTTAGTGTTGCAAACTGTCTCAATACGAGAAGCTCAGTTTTACAGTGTCAAAAGCTACAGTGATCCTACTGGATGCAGTGAACAATTCCTCACATCCTTAGTTGTAAAAGGAACTAATACCAAAATCAGAATGATGCATTTACCTTGGTGATATAGCAACAGTTTGACTGACTTTTCCCCTTTGATACTTTCAGAATATCGAATGCTAGAAACGGAAAAAAGAGGAGACAAAGATATGAGGTCACATTAGATGATGAACGAGTGATTTATTTCCCACGAAAGCAAGTCACTCCTCTAACTCTTGGTGAGTATTTGGACGCATCACTGCAAGAGTTTGTGTTAATTGTTTCTTTAAAAAAATATTTGTTACTATGTTGTAGTATCCTTGGAAAACATAATGGTGACCATGGGAGGTAGAATTCCTCAATTTATTGTTGCAGGATTTGATGAATCCCCTAGCTGACAAAACGGTGAATCACCCTGATTCGTCATCATAATTGACCAATGAATATTTGAATTTCCCCCATTAAGTTGAGTGTCGGATAAGGTAATCTTGTGGAAGGACAACCACGCTTGAGCTGAATGGGAAAGCAGGTCCATCGCCGTCACAGATACGCTCCGTATGCAGCGTGACCAGGGCGGATCAACGCTGCTGGTACTGCTAGATCTTACCGCAGCATTTGATGTGGTCGACCACGATCTTTTGCGCCCTCCACCTGGGCCACTGCCTGGCTGCTTCCGGGGTACAGGGCACTGTCCTTCAGTGGATTGTCTCGTTTCTCCGGGACCGGAGTCAGCAAGTGTGGTATGGGGACCAAGCCTCCCGGAAGTGCCCGCTTTATTGCGGTGTACCCCAGGGGGCACTGCTATCCCCGCTGTTATTTAATATCTATATGCGACCCCTTGCTCAGTTGGTATGGAGCTTTGGGCTGATCTGCCATCAATATGCTGATGATACTCAGCTCATTCTGCTGATGGAGGGGGGAACAGTCGCTGCCCCTGCAACTCTACAGCAATATTTGGAGTCAGTCGCTGGTTGGTTGCAGCAGAGCAGGTTGAAGCTGAATCCATCGAAGACGGAGATCCTCTGGCTGGGCCGCGAAGGGTGGGCTGGGGATTTCCAGCCACCGGTGTGGGAGGGGGCCAAATTGGCACCGGCCTCCTCCGCCCACAGCCTGGGGGTCCACCTGGATTCGTCTCTTTCAATGGAGACCCAGATGGTCCATGTAACTCAGGTTGCATTTTTCCATCTGCTTCAGGCCCGGTGGCTGGCCCCCTACCTCTCCCAAGCAGACATAGCCACTGTGATCCATGCAACGGTCACCTCCAGGTTAGACTATTGTAACTCGCTCTACGCGGGCCTGCCCTTGTGTCTGATTCGGAAGTTGAAACTGGTCCAAAATGCAGCGGCTCAGCTGCTCACTGGTGGTGCCGCTAGAGATCACATTTTGCCAGTGTTGCGTCGTCTGCATTGGCTCCCAGTTGAGTTCCGAATCATCTTCAAGGTGTTGGTTCCAACCTTTAAGGCCTTACGTGGCCTGGGGCCCTTGTACCTTCGGGACCATCTGACCCCGCATGTCCCAGTTCGGCCTTTGCATTCGGCGGAGTCCAATCTTCTGGTAGTCCCTGGCCCCTCTATGATGCGGCTGGCCTCCACTAGGGCCAGGGCTTTTACAGCCCTGGCCCCTGCCTGGTGGAACACTCTTCCTCCAACTGTCCGGGCCCTGCGGGATCATGGAGAGTTCCGCAGGGCCTGTAAGACCGAGCTGTTCCACCGAGCCTTTGGAGATGCCGGCCGCTGATGGCGCCCCTTCCTCCCTTTTTATCATCTGTGGCCCTTTTCCATCTTGGGACTTCCGTTCCCTCTTAAGAGAGTTTTTTTTAGATGACCGGACGCTATATTTTTACATTTATATTTTACTTCATTTTGTATGCTGTATCTTGAATGGTTTTAATTCAATGCTTCGAGCCCTTATTTTATCTTATATTGTATTTAATTTATTGAGAGGGCTCCTTTTGCTTATTTATGTTATATTGAAATATTGTACGCCGCCCAGAGCCCTCCGGGGGTGGGCGGTATAAAAGTCAAATTAATAATAATAATAATAATAATAATAATAATAATAATAATAATAATAATAATAATAATAATAATAATAATAATAATAATAATGTTACTGTGTGTGATCAGAGAAACACATGTCCACTAAGTATGTGTCAGTGTGTATACTACCTACTTTCCCGCTGGCTGAAATCTATGTGAAAATAGCTAGAATGGGAGAGAGGAGAAATTCTTCCATCACCTTTTTATGCTAAAGGAGCTGCTACCTCTACAAGCTTAGAGAGAATTCAAAGAAATATGACCAAATAAAGTAAGAAATATAGTATATTGAGGAGAATAACTCATGCAGCTGGCTTGGAGAAATAGCCATTCAAGCAGACGAAATAGTACCAAGCAATCTGTGCCTCTAGTCTCATTTTAAGGGACAGCTATACAGGACTGGGGAATATATTCCACTTCAACATCGGAGGAAAGAATATAAAGAGGTAGAGCAGGATCATCATTGTGCTGTCCGTGCCTGTGAGCCTGCCTTTCCATTGTTGCAGCCCCCCATAAGTCTGCATCCCCTAGTAGCAAGGGAATATCTATGAGTCCAGTGTCAGGTAGCCCCCCTGGCAGCAAAGCACCCCTGACATCAAACGAGGCTATGGTCTGCAGTTGATAACATGCTTCCTGGACTTGTGTCTCCCTGCCGTCTTTATGCTTTGTAACCTGCAGTAGGTAGATTGCTCCCAAGCACCAGTTGGGCTGAGAACCCTCTCTGACAGCTTGAGAATGAGCAATTGTCACCTTCTTGCTTTGTAATGCTTTGCTTTGATTTTCCTGGGGCCAAAGGGACGGGGGCACCTTTGCGGCATTAAAAGGGTACTAGAAGAGCCACGGTTCAGAATTGGCTTCTTCTAGGCCAGGCTGCTGTCTGCCAATGAAGATTTCTGATCACAGTAATTGAATCTGATATTTGTTCAGATCCAGGGCTTGACATTCAGCACCCAATTGACTTCCAGTGTCTGTTACTTCTGTGTTTCTCCCAGCAGGTGGGCTGGGGGAAAGGTGTTTTGTTGGGTTGGCAGGCGGGTTTCCTGATACTGGGGTCCACCCCATGCTGTGCTTTAGTGCCTCTGCCTTGAATCAGTAAATAAGCTGTGGCCAGCTAAATTTATCTTCTCTGGTCTGACCCCCCCTACACTATTTTCCCTGGATCGGCAAGCTGATTTTATGGGGCTGGGAAGGGGAAGGACAGTGATCTGAAATGGACTCTGTGTCTCATCGGTAACAGATTTCACCAGGCTTGTCTTCATCTGACTGTCTTTCCTCAACTCACTGCTTATCCCTTCATTTCTTAAAGGTAGAAAACATCCAAGTTACTTAGAGCAAAGCAATCAACATGCCAAAACCGCCCCCCAAAAGGGAGAGGTTCCCGTGGGCAAATTGCCCTAGAATTGTGATAATGTCAAAATAATGGTATGTTTTAATTTCTGGGTCACCAATTGCTTCACCGTCCCTCCATGGTTTCCGCCATTTTAGAAAGTCTCTATACCAAAACACCCACCACTGCACATCTGTGTCTTTGTGAAGCCTTGGGCTCATTCCGCACATGCAGAATAATGCACTTTCAAACTGCTTTCAGTGCTCTTTGAAGCTGTGTGGAATAGCAAAATCCACTTGCAAACAGTTGTGAAAGTGGTTTGAAAACGCATTATTTTGCGTGTGCGGAAGGGGCCTTGGTCTCAGCAGATCTTTCACACTGCATTTTGTTTTTCCTTGTATATAAGCAGCCCACAAATAAATTCCTTGCTGTGATCTACAAATTCTTCTCCTGTGGTGGAGGAATTGTTTTTCTTTCTTTCTGATTTAGAGCAGTATGTTTCTTATAGAATGGTACACTTGACCTTGGTAGCCTGGAAAATGCAGGCCAGAGGTTTGTCTAAAGACTGGACTAGTGTAATTCTATACAGTGAATATGTCCTTAAATGTTTTTGTA